>NC_077227.1:80142429-80304929 GCF_027887165.1 Monodelphis domestica | reverse complement strand
AATAAGAAATAAGTGTAGTCAGACAGGTAGAAGGAGAACTATGAGAGAATAGTGTCATGAGAACCAAGAGAAAAGAGATTAGAAAAAGGGAAGAGGGTGACTAAAGTGATAATGCTGCTGAGAATTCAAAAAGGATAAAGGTTGTGTAATTAGAAACTAATTAAGAGATCATTGGTAACTTCAGAGAGATGTTTCAGTTGAAAGATGAGGTTAGGAGACAATCTGAAATAAATAATACAAAGATCAATGCAATGATAGCTGATGGGTATGTTATTAAGTTAACTGGTATGTAAGTTATATGACAGAAATCAGACAAGGTTAAGTGCTAACCTGGTTGATTAAGAACTACATTTCCTGTGACATCTCAGGCTCCAGGAATCACGTGTGATCACAAATGGTTCAGGACTTTTAATTGCTGTAAGATGCTGTGCCAGTGGTTTAGGGATGCCATGGTGAAGAGCTGAGAAAGAAGAAAGTAGAAATCAAGCCATGTAGTCAGGGTGGTAGTAGTACCAAGTTGTGGAACCAACAAAGAATGAGGTCCTCAGTGGGCCAGACAAGCAAGTTGCCACCGAAGCATATATCAGGCAGAGGAGTCACAAAGACTGCCACAGTCTGATAGTGACCTGTGACAGATCTGGAGAGCTATAGGAGAAGACAAGCAAAGACCAGAAGCTAGAAATAGTGAGATGAGTAGTTGGGAGCAAACAATAGCAGAAAATTGATTTTGATCCTGTGTCCTGATCTATATAGCTAGACTGGATGCAGGAGTGCTCTATGTCTCCAGAGACTTTGCCTTGCAGAAATGTGAAGTGGAAACTTGGAGGGAATTTTTCCTTCCCATATCCTGCCAGAAAAGAATGCAATAGGATGGGCTCACTTAAGAAAAGGCTACAGACAATGTTTCTATTTCTATTTGTCTATGTTATTCCTTGTTGACTTAATAATGATAATAATGATGATAGATTTATATAGTACTTGAAAGTTTACAAAGCACTTTACATATATTATCTCATTTGACATTAAATGAGATTATATTTGTAATGTGCTTATAACAGTGCCTGGCACATAGTAGGTTCTTAGTACATTTTTGTACCCAGGATGGGATAGTAAGACTATGAACTATATCAGCTGAAGGAAGACCTTTTTAGGACTGAGTAGGAATTCTCATGCAGAAATTCCTTCCACTGAGGCAAATTAACAGAACATTTATAATTTACCTTTTTAAAACTGTGGCACTGAGAGCTCAAGCTGTGTCAGCCTTAAGAGCTAATAAGTGTTAGGATCAGGACTTGAACCCAGGTCTTATTCCAAAGTCAGTTCTGTATTCATTATTTTTCACTGCTTCTCAGAGGGTTGATGAAATCATGCACCAATTAAAGCATTAAAGTTTAGTGGAATTTGAATTTTTTTTTCCTGCCAGTTCTGAGTGAGCAAGAGCTAGTTCCAGATTTCCAACTTCTTTTCTTTCTGCTCTCCTTTCCTTTTATCTTCTCCCACTCACTTTGTCATCCTGTTGTCTTCTCCAATCCTTTCTTCCATATCCCCTTTCTTAAAACTAGCTGTAGTCATCATATGTAAGCAATGAGCTATTGAATTTGTCAGTATTCAAGGACAGAAAAGTAGGTGGGTAAATGATTGATGACTAAATTCAGGAAGCAAGTTGGGTAGAATTGGATACTTAAACTGGGTGCTCAGTTCTTGCAACACTTCACCTAGTTAGTCTTGGGACAGGGCTAGGGATATGAGAAAGGGTGGATGGATCCAGAAACACAATATAGAAGTTTGGGTAGTCATGATCCTCCTCCATTGTTAGTCCAGTCCACCATCTGAAGTAGCAGTAAGGCAGGGTGAAGGAATTTATTATAACTAAAGTTAGAAGAAAGGAAATTTCCTCAGGAATGACATAGTCAAAATTGAAGGAGAGAATCCTTTCTCTTTCCCCTAATTCTTATACTTTAAGAGAGGTAGCATGGCAATGGATTATTGTAGATTAGGGTTCAAGTGCTACATCATACACCCAAACTGTATGACCCTGGGCAAGTCACTTCACTTTTAACCTTTCAGGACCTCAGGCAACTCTCTAAGACTGTAAATTGTGCATGAGTTGTCTAATCCGCATCAGTGAAGACAGTTTCTCCAGTGGGAGTTCCTGGTATCATTGAAATAATAGGTCCAGAAGTCTTCTCCCAACCATAATCCCTATTTGACTGGAAACAGGTGGGAACAGTTCTGACAAAATCTTAGATGTCTGTCTGGAGAGCTGGGCTAGAAGAATGAAGAGAAATCAAAAGCCCTCACTTCTGTCTATTGCTTTCCTTTTGAAGCTGGGTAGTGTCTGAGTATTTATTGGATACCTGCTGTATGCAAGGCACTATCCAAGGTGCCAACCCAGGAGGGACTAGTACAAAGGAGGATAAAACCCAGACTCGTCCCTCAAGGGGTTGACGAACCAAAAGGGCCCACATGCTGCCGGAGAACTCCGTGACAGTAGAATTGGCGAGAACCAAAGGAATGCCCAAAAGAAAGCTACTAGAATCCGGAGGAAGGAATGTCGGGCTGGGGTTTGCAGGGAAAGTATCCATATAACCACTGAGGAGCTTTGGATCTATCCTGAGGGATCAGGCAGAATAACTGGCTTCCCAGGCTGGAGAACCGTCGTGGCTGTTTCTGTGCCACTGTTTGTTCATTCTAGTGTTGGAATAACAGATGTGAATTTGATTTAGCCCCAGAGGATCGTCCGGCGGCGTCTGGCATTGGCTACATCTTGTAGTCAAAAGATTAGGTTAGAACTTTCTGCTTAAAAAAAAAAAAAAAGATCCTGTTCTGCCTTGAGCATGAAGACGAGCTGGGGTTTCAGCACCTTCTGCACCCTCGAAGATGCAGCACCACTGGGGAAGTAGAAGACGGAAGCAATAGTTAGGTTGCCTGCCCAGCAAACCAGCCGGAGCTATGGATGTGCATTTGTGCTTCTGGCGGGCCCCTTACTTCCCTCTCAGCTCTACCTTAAGTTATCGCAGTGCTACCATATAAGGGGTGAGCTGCCTGGTGAAGTTTAGTTCCTTCCTTTTTTTTTTTAAGCTTTTTTTTCCCTTTCTCCTTTTTACTTTTGGAAGTAGCAGCAGCCCAGCACTCCTTCCTGCCCTCCCCTGCCTCTGGATTCCTCGACTTTTCCCCAGCAACACCAGCTGAGAAACAGCCTCCGGGCCAGTGGAGAGTCGACTTAGATATTTTTCCTAGACCAATGGGGATGATGCATGTCATAGATGGAAAAATTTGAACACTAACATTAGAATAACTCGCTCTATATAGAAGAGGCTATTTCTACAGTCTGGCAGGGGGCCCAGATTAACACAGCTTTGCTGAACTGGATACAATGGAGTCTACATGAGAAATCATTTGTGGAAAATGTTTCCACTTCCTCCTGCTCACACAGCAATCAATTCAATGAAAATAGTCTTTTGGCACAGAATTTTAGGTGCAACAACTGTATCGCAATATCTATCAGTTCAATGTCCAATATTATTTTTGTTAATAATAGTTCGTCTTTTATAGTGCTTTTGGGTTTACCAAGTGCCTTGTATATAGTATCACAACCCTATGAGGAAGGGGTATAAATCTTGTTCTACCCATTTTACAGGTGAAGATGCTAAGGATCAGATAGGGACTTGCTAAGGGCAAGTGGCCCAGCATAGAGTAAATATCAGAGCTGGGACTCAAAACAAAATTAGATTCCAACTATGCAGCTTGAGGTGCTTGGCAGGGACCAGTTGTACCAAAGCCTCAACACTTCTTTGCAGCAATCAGTTTTACCCACAGTTACATAAGATTCCTAAATAATAGCTAGTATTTATATAGTGCCTACTATTTGCCAAGCACTGTGCTAATCATTTTGCAAATATTATTTTATATTATATATATTATTTAATCATCACAACAATCTTGCAAGGTAGGTGCTATTATTATCTCCATTTTATAGTTGAGGAAACTGAGGCAAACAGAGGCCAAGTGACTTGGATAAGGTCACATAGCTAGCCTAACAATATTTGAAGCCAGGTCTTCCTGACTACTGTACTCTATCCACACTGTGCCACCTAGTTTCTTCCTTGCCCTGTCTTTGCATTTAGCACAGTGTCTGGCATATATGAAATGCTTAATAAATACTAGTTGACTGACTTATGGTCTAAGTAAATAATAAAGCTATAATACTTTTTTTAGAGACTTCCTAGGCCTCTTCAAGATAATAAGAAATGCCCCAAAGAAAGTTGCTAGCAATGTTTATAAAGAAATAAAATCTTAAAAAACTGAAAAAATGGAAGCTCAGACAACAAAACTAAGACAGAGTGAGAGAGACAAAGGAAAATCACCCCCAAATGTAGGTAATACAGTATTTGAAATTGTGTGAAAAACAGTTTGAAAGATCCATGATCCAAAGAAACACGATCCAAAGTTATCCATA
Source organism: Monodelphis domestica (assembly GCF_027887165.1). Lineage (NCBI taxonomy): Eukaryota > Metazoa > Chordata > Mammalia > Didelphimorphia > Didelphidae > Monodelphis > Monodelphis domestica. The sequence goes on along the minus strand of NC_077227.1, from coordinate 80,300,470 downwards.
AAAGGAAACAATAAAAGAATGAAAGGAAGAAATAGTTATTGTTGTTGTTTTTCATGCTGAGGGATATTATAATAATATGACTTGGCTGATTTGCAGCCAAGAAATCTTGAGGAGAGATTATGAGAAAATTTATCAAGGTAAAAAATAACCCAGAGAATATACGAAGCTGGATGGTCAAAAGCAGGATTAATACAGTGGAGTATAAAACAACATATAAACACAGTTGAAGTGGAAAAACCAGCTCAGGACATAATTCAACTGGAAAAAGATTTGGAAGCAATGCAGAAGAGTGTTTAAAGGACGGATCAAGAAAAGAAACCTTGGGATTGTTGGAATCACAGAAAACTTAATAGCAACGGACATTTATGTAAGGCTTCATGCTTTGTTGTTTTCATACCGCTTTTATATCTATTGTTTGACTTGAATTTCACAACAAGCTAAATAAATTGTGCTGGTATTTTACCATTTTACATATGAGGAAACTGCACAATGATAGGCTAAGTGACTGGTCCAAGGTCACATGGTTAGTAAGTGTTAAATCTAAGATTCCAAACTTAGCCTTCAGACTTCAGATATGGGCCATTATGCCAGAACTATCCGAGCATAATATTCCTGCCCATGTCTTTTCATAGGTCCTTCCAAGACCTACACAATGCTCTGGATGTCTTCCTCTGAGTCTTTTAGTATTTCACTGGCATCATTGCAGTCCTTAGGCTACCCACTCTGTTATTCCTTTCTTCATCCATTTTACCTAGCTTGTCATTTTTGTTACTTGTTATGCTCAGGTCATTCTACAACCTATTTACTTCCTTGTTGTGTTTTTCTACTGCCTTTTGGGCAATTGTGACTCGTCTGAGATCTTGGTATTCCAGCGATATAAGACAGAAAAGCCACACAGCATTTCCAGAAGTATTAAAAAAGATGCAGTTTTTCAGGAATCAGTTTGGAGTCAATGAAAGTACTGCAAAACTCCAAATTCTCTTCAGCCCAATTTCACCTTTCTGTTCAGGTCCCAGTTTGCAAGACACACACACATATACCGACCCCCACAAATATTTGAGTGTGTGTGTGTGTGTGTGTGTGTGTGTGTGTGTGTGTGTGTGTATGAGTGTGTGTGTATCTCTAGTACTCTCTCTGGGGTCACTCTCCCAAATCCCAAATGGACTATCAATTGGCTCTCCCAGGGTAGCTGACTCTCAGGTCTTAGGGATAACCTGCAGGGGTTGGGGATTCTAGTACTGAGGTTCATGAGTCCCTATTGGGTGTAATCCCCACATTGCCAAATAGCAAGGTAACATCTTTCCAATGGAATCCAAACATTTGACATTAACAAATTATTTCCTAAGAAAGTCTACCAAGAATGGAAGTTACTGAAATATTCTCCCAAAGTTCCTTGTGAACCCTCTAGTTCTCAATTTCAAGCGGTTGGTACAAAGCATCCCCTCACTTCTAGGTGGCACACACTCTCCTTTCTGCACACGTAGAAGGTTCCTAGGTAGAGTGGGCTCAAATTGAAGCACAAAGGCACTATAGAATACACATGTAGGGAACCTGTACAGCCTGTCTCCTGCTCCTAGGAGCTCCTAGGAGCTCTTATTTCCCTTCACAAAGTATCCAGAAGCCATTTCTGTAGGTGGCATAGCCAGTGGACAAGTTACTCCCTTGCTTACAGGGCATGGTGTTTTGGCTGCTGGATCAAGGTCATTGCTGGGTTGGGTTAAATAAGTCATTCCTCTGAGCTGGCTCATCACCATACTCAGCTGATCCAACAGGCTCATTACCAACCTTCTTCTGATCTTTTTGATCCTCTTAAAAGTGCAAAATTGTTCATTCCAGCTCCAGATCCTCATTCACCTAAGAGCAGGAAAATATAATATAATAATAGAATATATTATATAATTATATATATATTATTTTAAAATGTATTTTATAATATAATTATTATAATATAACATAATTGTTATTTTATATGATAATATACAAAATATAATTGTTATTTTATATGATAATATACAAAATATATAAATATAAATAAACAAAATAAATATATAAAGGATATATAAATATAATATAAAATTATATATTTTATAATGTAATAACATAATATAAATAAAAATATAAAAGAAACACTGGCTCCGCATGTTCATAGATATGTGGTGTGAGGGTGGGAGATGGGGTCTTATGTCCTTCTCCAACCCACAGCAGTTCTTCCTCACTTAAAAACTTCCAAATGAAGAAATGGTCCACTCACATCTTTTGTATGCACACTCAGTTCCCATTCAGCATCCAATTTAAAAGTGTTTTATCATCACCGAATAAATGAACAGGAGACAGTCAGACAATACTGGCATGGGCTCTGAAGTAAAGGAAAGAGCTTCTTCATTTCACACACTTCGAAGCAAACTCACCAAGTGGAATCATGTGAATTGGACCTCCTTTATTACATATATTACATATAACAAATATTACATATTATATATATCATATATATAACTGTGTTCACATACATTGTCCCAGCAAAACTGAATGATCATGAGAAAATATGGACATTTAAATGAAAAGGGGACAACTTTCTGAGAAAAAAAATGAACATTTCATAACTTAGAAAGTATCTGAGCCTTGAATATTTCAATTGTATAAGAAAAAGCAAGAAAAGACAAATTTGTCTCTGGGATAAACACCTTTGTCCCTAGTCACTCATCTGCATGATACTCAATAGGAGTTTGGGAAGTGTAATTAGTTGAATTTGAACTGATTGCCTTGAGTCAAAGAAGATTCCCTGGTGGAAGGAATTGTCCTTGAATGAGGAAAGATTGCTAAGCAAGTCAGATCTCATCACCTCTTGCCCAAAGGAGACATCTCAGATCTGATATGTTCATAGATATGTTCATAGATATGTGGTGTGAGGGTGGGAGATGGGGTCTTATGTCCTTCTCCAACCCACAGCAGTTCTTCCTCACTTAAAAACTTCCAAATGAAGAAATGGTCCACTCACATCTTTTGTATGCACACTCAGTTCCCATTCAGCATCCAATTTAAAAGTGTTTTATCATCACCGAATAAATGAACAGGAGACAGTCAGACAATACTGGCATGGGCTCTGAAGTAAAGGAAAGAGCTTCTTCATTTCACACACTTCGAAGCATGAGGAATGCAATGGGGTTCCTGCCAAGCCTAGATTAGGGGTCATAGTCTTTGATGAAAGAACACTGTAATAACACTCCAGTGGAACAAAGTACAGTACTACTTACCTTAGATAGTGACTAAAGGTAGATAGATGTACAGTGGATGGAGTACTGGGCCTGGAGTCAGAAAGACTCATCTTCCTGAGTTCAACTCTGGCCTTAGCCAACTCTGAGACCCAGGGCAAGTCACTGCATTCTGTTTGCCTCAGTTTACTTATCTGTAAAGTGAGCTAGAGAAAGAAATGACAAACCACTCCAGTATTTTTGCCAAGAAAACACCAGATGGGGTCAAGAATAGTTGGACCCTATTGAAATGAATGAAAACAACAAAAGGTAGAGAATTCCTGAAGCTGCCAATGGAAAACTGAGCCTAGGGAGACCAGTGGATTGATTGGTCCAGCAGAGTTGCTCATCTCTGGGAAAATCCTAGTGGCCAAGTAACTTCCCTGATCCAGTCTAGCAGCAATTGTTTCCAAGGAATGTTATAGAAAAAACAGTTGGAGAAGAAATGTGGGGAAAATATGATTTATCACTTGTTTATATGGGTATATATGATTGGGGTTTTGGTTTTAAAAGATTATTCTATTACAAAATGAATAATATGGAAATGGGTTTTGAGTGATAAAAATCTAAAACCCAGTGGAATTGCTTGTCAGCTATGGAAGGGGAGTGGGAAGAGAGGCAGAAGAGAACACAAATCATGTAACCATGGAAAAATATTTTTAAAAGATAAAATTAAAATTATATTGAAAAAAGAAAAAAGAAAGTTTACTACCATATCAGTTATTAGCAAATTGTCTTTAAATGTTAATTTCATTTTTGTGAAGACACAGTTGACTTATGAACTCACTATATTTAAACCATCTATGGCATGGAAAAACACTTTGAGAACTCAGGTCTACTCCATGCCACAACAAGGTATTGGAGTGGGGCTTTGGGGAGGTGGCAGAGTAGAGGAAAAGAAGGCAGGGATGCTATAGAATCATACCATTTTTAGACTATATAAATTTTAACTTATTATTTAACTTACTTATTACTACCTAAAATGTGAATTCTTCATCCAATCACCAGCAACTGAACAAGTTAATTGAATGAATTGTATCAATATTGACATTCTCAGTACTTGTTAATGGCAGAGAAATTAAAGTATTTGTAAAATCTAACAGAGAAGAATGATGGAAGATTATCAATATTATGACCTCATAAAACACCAGAGAAACAATAAAGCATAAAAATCAGCTAAAAGAAAGTTTAGTGAGAGATATGACTAAGCTAAATCAGATGAAAATGGAAGGACAGTGAAAAGGAGGAAAATGAACAAGATCTACTCAGAATTTTATATCTAACTCTTTTCACCCTTGAGGAGATTAGAACCACAGCTATCAGACTCTAAGGAAGAAATAGCATTAAAGGGAACAAAGATGTGAAAAACAAAAGCTAGATTAGACCAAAATTAGGCAGAGGAGATCCATGATGAAGACAAAATAATATAATTGTCCAATTATTAATTGATCAGTTCACAAAGCATCTGAATATATCAAAGGTATGAAAACAATCTTGAACTTTATTAGTATCAAAAAGACAACCAAAGGAAGATCAAAAGACTACTTTCTATATGTCTATTTTCCCACCTAATAGAATTTTTTAAAATGTGATTTCTCTTTACATATAGTAAAAAAAATGTATCCTCCTTAAGGGTATTAGTAGAAAAGAGTTAGACTTTCATAAGTGATATTCAATAGTATACAACATCTTTACCGTTATATTTCAGCTCACTGAAAGATGCAGTAAATACAGGCTATCAAAGAGTTTAAAAAAAACAAACCCTTCACTTTCTGTCTTAGAACCAGTATTGGTTCTAAGAGAGAAGAGTGGTAAGGGCTAGGCAATGAGAGTTAAGTGACTTGCCCAGGATCACACAGCTAAGAAGTGTTGTAGACCATATTTGAACCCAGGACCTCTTGTCTCCAGGCCTGGCTCTCTATCCCCTGAACCACCTCAATATGCTTTTTGCTCATTAATTTTTTTTTAAACCCTTACCTTCCCTCTTGGAGTCAATACTGTGTATTGGCTCCAAGGCAGAAGAGTGGTAAGGGTTAGGCAATGGGGGTCAAGTGACTTGCCCAGGGTCACACAGCTGGGAAGTGTCTGAGGCCAGATTTGAACCTAGGACCTCCCGTCTCTAGGCCTGGATCTCAGTCCACTGAGCCACCCAGCTGCCCCCTCATTATTTTTTTTTAAAGAATTTGACTTGGTAGAGTAGAATGTTGTCTTAAAGGGTCTCTTCAAAATGGTTCCCATCCTTGCTCCAAAAAGTCCAAATGGAAGAGGGATTCTTTAGGGATAATACAATCCTCCAAATGTTTCTATTTGCAGATGACATTGAAAAAAGTAGACTGTTTCAAATCCTAAAACTTTTTTGGGCACTTCCCTGGAAAAGAAACTTAAAAGTTTGGCAGTCTACACAAGACATAATGGCCTATTGTTCAAACCAACATGCAAACAAGCTGTAATATGTCTATCTTGGGTAAACAGTACAAATAGGCAAATTGAATCAGAACTTAAAAAAAGGAGGAAAGTGGGCTGGATTATCTCCAGAATTTTGAAAGGTTCTTGATATTTCTCCCAGAAAGAAAGGCCTACCTTTTTCTTTTTTCTTTTCTGGTTGATTTTTGTGATTTTACTGGGGTCAAGATTTTCTAATGAGGAAACTCCTTTCACCATTGAAGATTAGCAACTATTATGTAATTTATAATCCTAGAGAATTGTCTGGAGCACAAAGAGATTAAGTCACTTGCCTAAAATGACACAGAAAACAATTCTAGCTGGACTTGATCCCAAGTCTTGACTCTGAAGCCAATTCTCTATCCATTGCACCATACTCCCTCTCAAGCACCCCCCCCCCCAACCCTGCCTTTTTAGCCCTTACTTTCTGTCTTAGTAATGAAATGGTTAAAATGAGGGAGGGAAAACTTCTTTTTTATATTATTAACTTTATTAAATTAAGAAAAACCAGACTGTTCCCACCCCCACCCCCACCATCCCCTCACCCCCACTGAAATTAACTAACTCTCCCCTACTCTGAATCTCCTCCTAGTCAATGTTCCCTCCTAGGCGTGGGATTGGTCCTGATATAGACCAATCCGCGCCTGGAAGTAGTTGTGTGTGGCCCCTCCCTAGCACGGGATTGGTCCATTTAAGATCAATTCACATCAGGAAGTAGTAGGGAGGGACCCCTCAAGCACTCTGGGGGATGCAGTTCCCCAGCCACACTTTAAAACCCACAGTAACTACTCAAAGATAGACCCTAAGCAAGGACTAGGCAAAGGAGGTTAAGTGACTAGTCCAGGATCATATAGCTAGGAAGTGTCTGAGGCCATATTTGAACCCAGATCCTCCTGACTCTAGGCTTGACTCTCTATCCACCAATCCACATCGATGCCCCTGACCCATATTTTTAATACAGTTTTTTTTTTTACTGGTGTTTTTTTATGGGTGCAAATTATGGAATGCTGCCATGTCTGAAGAATGACAAGGAAGGGGCAATGGAGGAGTATGTATTGAGTGAAAGCAGACTGCAACATATTTCCAATAAAAAACTTTGAAGAAGAAGGAATGTCATTAGAGAAATATATAATAAAAAATTGGTTGGCCTTATGATAAGAGCAAGGGACAGTAAGTCATAGCACTGTTATCTTTGAGAGGCCAGGAGAAGGGGTCCCCTGTCCTGAACTTACAGGGTTTTATAGATGGGCAGACACCAATGGGTTTCAATCTGCATCCATGAAAGGTACAGTCATATTAATCTAATCATAGAATCATTTGAATAGAGGCTATAGGCTCACCATGTCCAGTGACTTCCAATTTTCTTCTTGAAGCAAATATTCATGCTATACAGGAAGGAATCTTTGGAGAAGTACACAAGTCTTTGTCTTATTTTATAATATTAAGAGTACTAAGAGTTGAGGGCAACTAGGTGGTTCAGTAGATTTTAGAAATGGGAGGTCCTGGGTTCAAATATGGCCTCAGACACTTACTAGCTGTGTGACCCTGGGCAAGTCACTTAACCCCCATTGCCTAGCCCTTACCACTCTTCTGCCTTGGAACCAATTCATAGTATTGATTCTAAGACAGGAGGTTAAGGGCTAAAAAACATACTAAGAATTCCATTAATGTCTTAGATGGTCCAAATACTATTAGATTCTTAGCATCCTCAACCTACTTTCCTGCTACCTAAGGAAACAGAAGGAGACCACACAGGCTGTTTGTGCTTCCTGTTTCACATTTTAAATTTGTTTTTCAGGTCACTATGGCAGAAAATATAATGATATGGCCAACCTTCTGTTGATGACATTTTCAATATTTTTTGTTTTAAATTTTCTGGAAGTTTTTAAAAATTATTTATCTCTTGATAGTAACTTAGAAATTTAAAATTATTGCAATTAAGTATATTATTTAATTTGTCTTATATTGTTATGTTTGGGAACTATATTGAAGGTCAATTTTGATGTTTATATTTAAATTTTCTATTATTAGCTTGTTCAGTAGACATAGTATGTAGTGAAGACTCCTTATACTGATTTTCTTTTCTTTCTTTAAAAAAAATTATTTATTTAATTTTGAATATTTTTCCATGATTCCATGATTCATGTTCTTTCCCTCCCCTCCTTCCTCCCCCACCCCAGAGCCAGTGAGCAATTCCACTGGGTTTTACATGTATCATTGTTCAAAACCTACTTGCATATTAATGAAATGTCCTTATGATTACTTTGTCTATACTCTGTATTGATGAGAGGCTGTATAGCTCTAGAGACTTGGCCTGGGAGCCAGGAAATTTGGACTAATAGTCTGTCTCTGGCACATACTCGCCTTGAGACTTTGGGCAAAATAATTTAACCTTTTGGTTCTTCAGGTGATTCTCTTAAGACTCTAAATCAAAGGAAGGTGCAAATCCACTTTGATATAGATAATTTTCTCATGTAGGGGCTGTGTTTATTAATTAAATCAAAGATCCAGTGTCTATCCCTTATTTCTATCTCTTGTATTTACTTTTATTAGAATTAGAATAGAAATACCTTAAGGACAATGACTGGGTTGTTTCTGTCTTTGTGTCCCTAGTACCTGTACAGTGCCTGGCATGTAGTGGGTGCTTAAATGGTTGATTTGAGGAGGTGAACCCAAACAGATTCCAGGAATCAGATTGTGGCAGTAGAGCACTTCACTATTTTTTTTTTTTAATTTTCAAAAGAATCTCTCTTTAGGGCCTTGGCCTATATTTGGAGGCAGCCTTAATTTAGACCAATACTGTATATGGTTGGAAACTGCTGCAGGGCTCTGAAGAAAGACATAAAAGAAATGCAACTTATCCATCTCCAGAGAGAGAAAGCACTGATAAAGTGCCGATTACAGCATATTTACAGCATATTTTTTGACATAACTGATTTGGGAATTTGATTTGCTCAACTATGTATATTTGTAATAGATTTTATTTTTCTTGCTTTCTCAATGAGTGTGGAGTGGGGCAGGTAGAAGGGAGAGAACTCAGAACTGAAAATAAAATGGAATAAAAAAAAGAAATACAGCCTTTGACAGCCACATTTTTGGCTGTCTCGGGAATATTGTAGTAGGGAGAATCTTAGAGAGGAGGTTGCATTCATCTAAAGGCAGGCCCCTTGAACTAAGGAATTATGCCAAGGATTGAGAGAGAGAGGGGGAGAGAGAAAGAGAGAGAGAGAGAGAGAGAGAGAGAGAGAGAGAGAGAGAGAGAGAGAGAGAGAGAGAGAGAGAGAGAGAGAGAGAGAGAGAGAGAGAGAGAAAGAGAGAGAGAGAGAGAGAAAGAGAGAGAAAGAGAGAGAAAGAGAGAGAGAGAGGGAGAGGGAGAGAGGGGGAGGGAGAAATTAACTTGAAATACAAAATTGAAATAATTGAGGAACAAATAGATCCAAACTAACTAACTAAATAAATCTAAACAAATAAATCTAAACTAAAAACTAATAAAATATACAGTCAATCATATTTAAAATATTTTTTATCAGTTATGTGATATCTAGGTTAAAATATAATATAATAGTTTTTAAAAAATGGAACTTAACAGCCAAACAATTGACACTTATTTATCATTTACTGTGTGCCTCAGTACAACACTGACCCTCCAGGACTTTACATTCTACTAAGGGAGGCAATAGTTTGGGTTGATTTTTTGTTTTTAATAGAGTCATGGTCTCTCAGAGCTGGGAAGAAACCTAGAGGTTATGTAGTATAACCACAATCTAATGTATGCAATGTTTCTGAGAAGTCGTTATTCAATCTCTGTTCAAACACATCCACTGATAGGATGTTTCATTTTTTAAAAACACATTGTATTGATTATTGCCATTTCCCATTCCTGTCCCCTCCATGTTGAACCTTCTCTTTTGTTGAAAAAAGACCAGTTAAAAAATATGCCAGAAATCTCATTTGACAGTGTATCTAATATTCAGCCTTAGCATTTCCCACCTCTTCTACATGAGAGAAAACATAGATTTTGTGATCTCCTCTCCAGGACATTCATTGCCATCTCCCCTGTCATTATTCAGAGACCAATTTCTCTAGTGATTCCTTCATTTGCACTATTGTAGTTCTTGTGCATCTTTTTCTCTGGGTTCTGTTTACTTCACTCTACATCAGTTTATCTTCCCACTTTTCTCTGAAGTTCTCAGATTTGCCATTTCTTACTACCCAATAATGCTCCATTATGATCTGATAGAATTTTTTTAGCAAGTTCCGCAGTGGATGGGCACCTTCTTTGTTTCCATTTCTTTGCTACCACAAAAAATGCTTCTATGGATATTTTGGAATCTTTTGCACTTTTGTTTCTTCAGATATATGCTCAGTGATGGAATTACTGGGTCAAAGAGTATGGACTATTTATTAACTTTTTTAAAATTCCCAATTGAACTCCATAAGGGTTGGATCATTTCCCAGTCCTACCCACAATGCATTGATTTGCCTATTTTCCCACAGTCTCTTCAACACTGAACACTGAATGTTGCTTTCTTTTTAAAAAAATCTTTTTTGTTTTGCATGGATTTAGGTTAAAACAAGTATTGTTTTAATTTGAATTTCTCTTTCTACTTGCAATTTAGAATGTTTTCATGCAGGTATTTATAGTTTCAAAATCTTTTGAAAACTGTTCATATCCTCTGACACTATTGGAAGGTTGGCACTTGATGTATCAACTTTCTCCTATTCCTTTTCTGAATATAATAATTGCTTCTCCCAAAAGGTTTTCTTAATTAGTTATTAACTAACAATAGGTTTTCACAAAATCAAATAACATTAAGGCAGGTACACTAATATTTGTCTTCTCTTTATTAATATTGTAAATTGATGAGAGATTCATTTGCAACAATATTGCCCTCCCACCCAAATAGTTGCCAGTATGTCTTCATAAATATTTAGATTGATTGTAGACCCTCCTTTCTTTCTCTCCTGACCATTCCTGTCTACACGGCAGTCAAAAGGAATGTGTGCATATATTCTAAGTATTTTTCCTAGAGAAAATAAATGTTTTAGCATTACTTCTACAGAAAACAGACAATTCGAAAATAATCTAATTGAATTGTATAACTCATATCTTTCCAGCTTTTCCATAAAAATAGCATAAGAGCCTTAATCAAATGTTTTGCTAAAATATTTACAAATTATTGAAAGAATTGTTTTATTCCACAGTGCACCCAACTTTATATAAAAGTTTCCCCACAATTTTGACATGAAACTGATAGAGGTCATACCCTCTCTTCAGGTTGGAGATGGAATGTGAAAAGTGAAAATGATAGAACTCACCTTTACAAAATACTTTGTTCTTATAAATCCATCATATTTATTCTTATGTGGGCCACCCGACAATTCTGTGAAGCACCATCATTATCCCCACCTTACAGATGAGGGAACTGTCCAAAAAGCTACAGATCACTGAGACAAGCTTATAACTGTCTGAAGGCAACCAAAACAACTTTTGTCCTCATAATTGTGGGCCCAGCTAATGGCCCATACATGCAGTCCATCCCAGATTCACTAATAGAAGGACAAGCTCCCACAGCTATCCATCCAATTTGGACTGTATGGTCAATAGACATTATTTATCCTCTTGGCCTTTCCTGTGTGGATAGGTAAGCCAAACTCTTTTTAGTGGTTATGGATCTCTTTTAGGAAGTTCTGTAATTTTCTAGGGCATTTGGAGGGAATCCCTCTTCAACTTTATGCTAGATTTTCTCCCAAATAAAGGCAAATAACTTTGGTGAGCATGCATCTCTTCTTTATGATGTATGCAGGGCTACTAAAGGGACTTTGTCCATGTACAGTTTCGAGTTTAAACAGAGCTTGCCTTAGATAAACTATGAAGTTTTGAAAATCTGATTTTGGTACCTCTAGCTTCTTTCTGTAATCCTCATTTCCCCTCCCCTTTCACCCAGACATCAGTTCTTCTTCCCATATACATATTCAAGTAGCCCATGCTTTATTCCCTTTAACCCTGTCCCCTCAATCTAAAGGATGATAGATCTGACTTCAATCACTTACATTTAACTGTTGATTGATACTTTCTTTTGATTGTGAATGACTTTCATTTGCTATCTATTCTAAAAATTCTAATTGAGCAGTTCAATGAGAATTTCATATATGCAAGGCATCATTCTATACAACTAAAATTATATTGTGCATATATGTATATTATAGATACATATAATACATATGTAGGGAAAATGGCATTCACCTGTGCCTTGGAAGAAGCCAAGGATTCTGAGAAGTGATAATAAGGGAAGAGTGGCTTCTAACTTTGGGGGACAGACAGCATGTGTGAATTTATGGAGGTAGGAGATGGAGAGTTCATTTTAAGGAACAACTAGTAGTACATATTGATTCCAAAATGGAGTGCTGGAAGAGAAGCTTGGAAAACCAGGTCAGAGACAGATTTTGAAAGGCTTTAAAAGCCAAACTGAGTAGGTGGTATTTTATCCTAATAGCAATAAGGAATCACTGACATTTTTACATAAGGAAGTTAGAAAATACGAATATTATCTTCATCTTACATATGAGGAAAATGAGAGACTTGCTTAAGGGAATTCAGTGAATGACATGGTTGGGATTTGAACCCCATGCTTTTTTGCTTCAGGTTTGGTTTCCTCTCTCATCTGTATCATGCTATCTTTCAAGTTGTACAAGATCATTTTAAAGTCACGTTCCTTTGTTAGATTTAACAGTGTAGGTTGTTATGTGCCTTAGGAAGATTATTTTGGCAGCTATGTGGAAAATGGGTTGGAGAAAAGAAAGACTGAAGGCAGAAATCAAATAGGAAACTATTAAAATAAACTCAGCTAAGGGATGAGGAGAAAAGGAATTAGGGCAGTATGAATGGGGAGAAGGATTTGACTGTGGGATATTATGAAGGCAAAACTGAGAAGTCTTGCCACATTCTAGACTGGGTGTGAAGGGCAGATGGAGGGAAGCCTTAAGGATTTAAGGGTTTCCTCTGAGTTTACCAATTTAAGTAACTACAAGAATGGTGGTATAGTCAGAAGAAACAAAGATAATGGGAGGAGGGGGAAAGCTTAGGGTGGAAGATGATAAGCTCAGTTTTGGATAAAGGAGACATCAAAGTGATTTCTAGCAAGAAGTTAGAAATGCAAGATTGGGAACTCAGGGAAGATGCTATGATAGACCTATACATTTGGGAGTCATCTACTGTACCTAGGGTTGGTAACTCAACCAGTGGAGACGGAGAAAGGCTAGTCAGAGACCTTTAAATTCCCTTTTGGTTCATGGTTGTGTTTGGGGTATGCAAGAGCAATCGCAGGACACTCTAGTGTCTCCAAAAAAAGTGGCAGTGAATTGTAATTTAATCACATGATATGTACTCTTTTAATTTTAAAGTATATGGCCCCAAATTATATGATATAGATGTAGAAATACATAAAAAGCCCATGTTCACTCACAGCATAGGTCCCTATTACTAGAGCATTACATAATCACTGGTCTTTCCCCAAAACTCTGATTACTCCTTTAGAAATTTCTTTGACCTATATAAGCAGCAGCATCCATCACACCTAGTATAAATAGTATTTGTCATCTTTGTTGTGTATACTCTACTGAAATTGCCCAAGTTCATGGCTTTACTTTGACTATAATTCAAACATATGAAACCTCTTTCTAATTTTAAAATATGGATCAGTTTTTCCTGAAAAGGAACAGAGAAACAAAACCACAATGAATGTGCTGATATCAGTGCAAATACTTAAGACATTTTGGTTAGGAACTTACCTGAAGATAAACAACTTGACTAATGACAAACAGAAATAAACTTCATTTTTCTGATTTTTTCAGTCCTCTACTTCCCAATCCCTCTTTCCAAAGAAGACAGGTAATATGATATAGCTCATACATATATTAACATATAATATGCATTTCTATTTTCATCATGTTGTAAAAGAAGACACATACTGATTACATTAGAGAAAAATTCATGGAGGAAATAAAAATATTGTTTCAATTTGTAATCAGATCTTATCTAATCTATGGCAATGGCTATCCTTTTTGGTTGAGTCTTGAAGTTGTCTGGATCCTTCCCTTGTTGATAATAGTAAATAAATTAGTTATATATTAAAAAAAAGAAATAAACTTTGTCTCTTAGTTCAGATTAGTATAGCTCCTATCCAAAGCCAAAAAATCCTTCCAGATTTGACTGCCAGTTTCAATTATTTGGAGATTCTAATCAGCCTAGATTGAATGTATTTCCTAGAAGTAAAATAAATACCATTTTGTTTAATAAACAAATTAAAAACAAAAATTTAATAAACAAATATGTTTTAGCCTAATTGGTATTAAAAATGTAAGTGGCTAGATTACTCCATCAAAGGAAAAACATTTTTCATTTACTGCTTTTTTCATTCTTTATTTAAATGTATCTACTTATTTGTTTCATTAAATATTCAAGTGACTCCCTTCCTTCCTTCCTTCTCATTAGAGAAGGCATCACTTCATGAAAAGATATATGTATATCTAAAACTAAGTCTTGCCCATTTCTATTTATCAGTTCTTTCTCTGAGGTGGAAATACATAAATCATTCTTCAAATAATATTTCTGTTGCTGTATATGATGTTCTCTTGACTTTGCTTTTTCTTTTCCTTTGATGATGAAGCAAACAAATGTCACACTGATCTAAAATGTATTGAGAAAGGTTTCAGAAACTGGATTGTACCAACTGAATCATTTAAAATCCACAACTCTAAAATTTCATACTTTGGGCTATTTTTCATGTTTTAATAAAGGGGATTTTCAGTGAAAGGAAACCTATTGATAGTGGTTAAAGTTACTAAGATTCTCCAAGCTCCAGGTCTCGATTTATTAAAATGTCAGAAGTAGAGAGTTTCGACAAAGAGTCTTTGATTATTATGGGAATTTAGGTAAGTATACCTATCTAGGTAAATAATAAGAATGATGGTATAACCAATGTGTAATGGAAAAACTGATTGGCATTGTTCTGTATTTGACAAATAATGAGAGACCACTCAGTGATCATAATGAAAAAGCTGATGGTTAAAAAATGTTTTTTCAATGAATTAAAATATATTCTCTCTCCTTCCCACTTTACCTCCACTGGGAATAAAAATAAAACAAAACCTTTGTAACAAATACACAGTCAAACAAAACAAATTTTCACACTGGTCAGTCCAAAAAATATATATGACCCATTATACTCTCTGAGGCCAGCACTTCTCTTCCAGGAGAGGAATAGATAGTATATTTTATCATTGGTTTTTTTTTAATCCTAGTTGAACAGCAAGTTTATCAATTTTAGGCAATTCACCTTTTTATCCATATCCATGGTTTAAAAAATGTCCTCCAAGCTCCAGTTCTTCATTTACTTACTATAAAGGCCCAGGGAGAAAAAGTTACATAATACTTTGGCTGTGATAAAAGTGGTCTAGAATGTTTTTAATGTATTTTCAATAAAAATGTAAATATGTGAGTAGGGAATAATAATTCTCTGAGTTAAAAAGAGATGAATATTTCCACTGACACCATCAGTAGGTAGGTCTATACCAAAGACATCAAAAAAGAGAGGAAGGATCCATATATACCAAATATACATAGCATAATTTTTTGTTGTGACAGAAGACTTGGAAACTATCAATTAGGGAATGATAAAAAAAACTGTGGCCTATAAATATAATAGAATACTGTTGTGCTATAAGAAATAATGATAGAGAGTTTCAGGGAAACCTGAGAAGACTTACATGAACTAATGCAGAGTGAAGTAAATATAGCCAGGGGGACAATTTATACAATAACAAAACAATATAAATATAAATGTATACATAAGTAAATGTAAAATATAAAGATAAATAACTTCAAAAGACTTGAAAACTCTGATCAATTCAATGACCAATCAGGATGCCAGAGGAATGATGATGGATCATATTACCATGCCTCCTGGTAGAGAGGTGATATACTCAAAATGTAGAATGAGACATAAATTTCTTGAACATGGACACTGTAGAAATTTATTTTGCATATTTATTACAAATATTTTGTTTTTCTTTTTCAGTTGAGGAAGGGAAATGGAAGGAAGAAAAATTAATTTTGAAAAAAGTAAGAGAAAGTAAAAGGTAAAAGAGATATAAGTTCACTTGTGTTGATTAATTTGAGTTCACCTTGATACAAAATGGGGAAAAGTGAAAGAAATTTTATTTTACTTTATTTTACCCACTCCTGGACTCAACAAATTACCAACATTGACTGGAGACATGGAAACTTGTGATTTTAGTGGGGAAATCACTGAATTTAGACATTGGTTAGGATGATATGAGAATCATTGCCAACTTAAAAATGTCCTTGGATGAATTGGAAGTTGAAGTTATATTGCTTCAAGATTATGGTGAATTTGTCTTTGTTTCTCAAGGACCTATGATAGTGCCTGTGAAGTACATTGGTATAAAAGGATTAATTTTTAAGGAATAGTCCAAACTATTGTTTGGGAAGATAGATAGATAGATAGATAGATAGATAGATAGATAGATAGATAGATAGATAGATAGATAGGTAGGTAGGTAGGTAGGTAGGTAGGTAGGTAGGCAGGCAGGCAGGCAGGTAGGTAGGTAGGTAAATAAGTAACTAGGTAGGTAGGTATATACATACATACACCCATAGGTAGACAGACAGACAGACAGATGGACGGACAGACAGATGGACGGAAGGACAGACAGACAGACAGACAGACAGACAGACAGATAGATAGATAGATAGATAGATAGATAGATAGATAGATAGATAGATAGATAGATAGATAGATAGATGGATGGATGGAGTGGATAAATGGATAAATAGATAGACAGACAGACAGATAGACAGACAGACAAACAGATAGATAGATAGATAGATAGATAGATAGATAGACAGATAGATAGATAGATAGATAGAGATGGATGGATGGATGGATGAAGTGTTTATCAAGCACTTACAATATGCCAGACACTATGCTAAGTGCTGGGGATATAAGAAAACAAGACAGTTCCTACCCCAAAGGAATTTTTATTCTAATAGGGGAAGTTAAAACATAAAGGGGAGGGATAATAGGATATATGTAGAAAGAGAGAATCCACAAGATTGTTGGTGAGGAGATGGAGTAGTCCAAAGAGTGAACTGAGCAAGGAGTGAAGTGAGCATGTCTGAGGCCCCTCATGAAATGGCAGGCCAGCTGGGGATTCTAAAAAAGTCAAAGGAGTTAGTCTGGTCTATCATTTTGCTGGACTTTTACAAATCTTGTCAATGTTTTTATACTCATACCTTTACAAGATGTTCATATGAAACATTCTTTTCCAGGCCAATACATTTTTAAAAAGAAGTTTAATGTACCCAAAGCACATCAATTTCCTTATAATTTTGTGCATTGAACAAAAATTGGCTTTCACAATTAATTGAGATAATATGCTTAAGATATTTAAGCTCACAGCACCAGGTGAACAAGGTCTTATTTTCCTGGACAGGAAGATGAGGAAACTTTAATTGATTTTTGATCAGTTTAGGTTAGCTTGCTCTGTGATTAAAGAAAATCAGCTGGAAAATTGGCTGGGATTTCTGAGCTGACAATCACTAATACAAACATTTGGCATCCTATGTCATTTTAAAATTTGTAATTTTTTAGGAAAGTTTTGTTTGTAAGTTTTAAAAGTTTAAATTTTAATTTCTTTAGTTTTCTTGATGAGTAGAAATCATTTCCATTATGATTAAGCATTCAAAAAATGTTAACCTTTAAAAATAATAAAAATTTTCAAATAATAAGTAATAACCTCAGTGTGAATTTTGATGAAATAGCATATGCATGTCTATATTTTAGTTACAAGTCTAGAATACTTTAGTGTAAAGAAAGAAGAAAAGAGGAACTAGAAAAGAACGTTGTGGGGTTATCTAAACTTGGGGGCAGTAGGGAAGGCATCAGAGATGGATGATGAGAACCAAGGGCAGTAATGTAATGGAAGATAAGAAAGCAGAGAGTAAAGGAGAGGATGTGGCAGTAGGTATAGTAGAACATTTTAAGAGAATAAGGACTAAGAAAATACATTCATTGGATAGGGTAATTACAAGGTGATCTGTGACCTTGCTAGGATTACTTTCAAGAGAAGCTCTAGGAGCTCAGGAGAAGATGAGGAAGAGCAAGTAGTGAGTATAGACTACTTTTTCTAGAGGAAGATAGAGAAGATGGAATAACAGCCTGAGAAGGTAGCAGGTGATAATTTTTTGGTGTCTGCATTTGTTTGTTTATTTTTTTCATTAGGGAGACCACAACATATAATCAAGCTAAGGAGAAGCAATCTGTAAAGAGGGAGAGATCAAATATTCACTAGAGAGGAGATGGTTGCCTGCACTGATGATGTATGCCTCATCTCCTCTTCTTGGAGCCCCTGGCTCCCCTCCTTCTTCAGCTCAAGTGACATCTTCTATTGGAGGCGTTGTTCGTTTTACTTGTCATTTTTTCCCCAGAAAAAGTACAAGTTCTTTGACCATGATACTTTTTTATCTTTTTATTCTCAGCATCTAGTATTAGTATCATATGTAAAGCATGTACTTAATAAAAGCTTGTTGCATTAAACTGAATGAAATGTAGCAAAATCTTTAGGGATAGGGGAGGAAATGGGGTCAGAGACAGAGATGAAGGAGCTAGCTTTAGCAACTGGAAAGTCTGTGTCATCAATGGAATAGATATAATGGTACACAACTATAATCCCCACTATAGGGGAAGCTGAGATTAGTGGATTGCTTGAGTCCAGTAGTAATGAGCTTTGGTAGGTGGAGCCAGTGTACTCACTAAGTCTATTACCAATATGGTGGCCCTCTAGGAGGAGGAGGCTTCCAGGATGCTTAAGGAGAGGCAGACTTGGCCAGGTCAGAAGCTTCTATGAAGCAGTAGTGGAGTGCTATATTTCTAGTCTTGTTGAGATATAGAGATCTAGTCTCAAAAAGAAAAAGAAAAGTCTATGTTGTAATCCAAGACTATAAGGAAAGAAGAGAAAATGAATGAGGATATTGGTTACAAGGCCAACTTCATAGAACCTGTACAGAGCTGTATTTGGCTTTAAAGGAACCCAAGTTCAAGTCTAGCCTCTGACTCTTACTATGAGACCCTGAACAAGTCACTTATCCTCTCTCATTTTGGGTTTTTTCATCTGTAAAATGGGGATAACAATTGCACCTACTTCCCAGGATTGTTATAAGGATTGAATAAGATAAAATATGTATGTTGTTCAGTTATTTCTGACTTTTTATGACCTAATGGATCATTGATTGCATGCCAGTGCAGTCCATGGAGTTTTCTTAGCAAAGATACTGGAATGTTTTGTCATTTCCTTCTCCTTCTCTAGTAAATTAAGGCAAACAGAGGTGAAATAACTTCCCCAAGTTCATAACATTAATAAGTATCTGAAAGTAGATTTGAACTCAGATCTTCCTGACTGCAGGCCTGGTACTTCATCCCCTGAGACATCTAGTTGCCTCCTATGTATAGCACTTTGTAGGCCAGGTCTTATTTTTTTGTTTGGTTGTTTTGGTCATGTCTGACTTTTCATGAAGCCATTTGGAGTTTTCTTGGCAAAGATTATGAAGCAAGTGGGGTATTTACCATTTTCTTCTCCAGATCATTTTACAGATGAGGAACAGAGGTAAAAAAGGTTAAGTAAATTGCCTAGAGTTATACAACTAGTAAGTGTCTGAGGTTGGATTTGAACTCAGATCATCCTGACTCTAGACCCAGCACTCTATCGCAATGACACTGAACTGCTCCCCATTATTATTTTATATCCCTATTTTCACTGCTATTTATTCAGATTGAATGACCTCCAAGAATGACCTAAATCTTTATTGGACATTTTGTTTTTGTCATTGTTGCAATGAGACTTGAGCATTGGGAACACTGAGAGCTGACCTGAAGGATTAAAGTCAGGGACCATGTTTCATTTATATCTGCATCCCCCCTCAAAACCTAGTATATGCCTCTGAAAATAGAAATGTCTAATACATGATAAGCTAGACAATTAAATTGATTCAATCCATTGAATGGTTTTTGAATCTCATATGGGGAGAAGAATAAATGAATGAGTATCCTAATTTTCATGTCAAGTAGCCAATTAGTTGGATTAATAACAATTCTTTGGCTAAACAAAAATTTAACTCCAAGTAAGAGCCTTCTTGCAATAATAAATGGAGAGGGTTCAGGTATTTGTTTGGGATAAGGACCTTGAGTATTTTAAATACCCCTCTTTGCAATTTGCTAATCATCTAATTTCCCAGAAAGCCAGTATATAAGGGAACCATTCTTTCCTGATCCTTTCTCCTTCTTCCCTAATCCTCATCACCTTGTCAGGCACCTCCATCCTTTCCCCACCCACTCCTTCCTTCCCTGTTCTCTTTCTGCCCTGGGTCATGCATCAATGTCCTGCATAGCCTTATAAAAATCTGTCAAATTTTATTTTGACATTTCCTTCAAATAAAATATTTTAATACTTCATTCAAACAAAAGCACACCATAAATAAGATATGTCAAATATGGTATGAGAGAAAGAGCATTGATCTGGTAATCAGAAGGAAGACTTGAGTTCCAGTCCTTGTTCCTCTACTAATTTTTTACTTTCCATTTCTCTCTGAATCTCACTTTTCTCATCTATGAGGGAGGGATGGAGGAAAGGAATAATATTTGCACTATCTCACAGAATTTTTATGATGAAAACTATATAAATGGGAATTAAGATATTTGATTAAATAAATTTCTAGCTTTTTAGAAGGGAGTAACCCTTCTAAAGATTGACAAAAATGTGATTGAAATTTTACAGGATAGCAGTTTCTATATGGAAAAAAGACAACTCTCAAAGTCCATAAATTCCAGAATGTATAAAAGAATATCTTTATGCTATTATTTACAGCCATATTCTCTTCTCTGGGTTTTCACAACACTGCTCTCTCCTAATTTTCCTCCCATCTCTCTGATTATTCCTTCTTAGTTTCCTTTTCAGGGTTATCATCTTTTCCCTACCCCTAATGGCTCGGTGTACCCCAGAGTTGAATCCTGGGAGACTTTCTTTATTCTCTTAGAGATCTCATTAGGTTTCATGGGTTTACATGTTTTGTTTTTTTTTATGTAAGATGCCATACAACCATTCCTTTTGACTTTATATTTTATATCCTAACTTCCTTCAAATTCAGCTCCAGGGTCATCTTCTACAGGATATTTACTCTACCATCCCTAGTTGCTGGTGAGATTCTCACAGGACATGACTTGGTTGATTGTTATCTTTCCTACTCAAAGAAGACCACTATATTTTGGTTCACATAGCAATTAGATCTAAGAGAGACAGAGCTGTACAAAGTTGTCAGCTTCACTCTCTTCCAGAGTCATCAAAAACAAAAGTCAGGGCAACTGGTGATGCTCTGATATGCAGTAGATGACCTTGGCTTCTTTGATATCCAATCAAGCTTTAAGCATTCCACAGTGCATGCTTCTACCACGTTCACGGCTGTTGTAACAAACTGTCTTCACATGGCTGGGGTAGACAACCCCCAACTTACTGATTGGCCTGAGGTCTATCAGTTAACTTCAACCCATGTTTAGCCTCTTTACAGAGATGGATTTTCTGGTGTGTGGTTGCTATGCATGCTACAGCTTCTTGGAGCCACAGGGGAGAATTGAATGCAAGGGGACACCAGAGAGGAAAGCAGCCTTGAAAAGGTCTCAGCAAGCCCTCACACCTGAGACACTAGTCTTCCTTGACAACTCCATACACCCCAAATGCCCTTGTATATGTAAGGGTAGGGACTGATTGAGGAAAGCAATCAAGTCATCCCATCTGATGGGATATCACTTTAAATAAGTGATAAAATGATTTTCCTGATGCCTTAACCATGTGAGGACACATCTTTATTAAACTAACCAAATCAGAGTGATACATGAGGCTTATGCACCTGCATTTGATCAGTCAACCAAAGGCTTTAGAATAGGAGTTCTTTACCTTCTTTTGTGTTGTGTACCCTTTGACAGTCTGGTGAAGCCTATGGATCTCTTCCCCAAATACTGCTTTTAAATTCATGAATTAAAAAAATAAGATTATAGAAGAAACCAATTATATTGAAAAATTAAAGTAATAAAAATATTTTTTTAAAAACAAGTTCACACAATCATACATGTATAACTTAGTGAAATTGCTTGTCAGCTCTGGGAGGGGGAAGGGAAAAGGGGAGGGAGAGAACATGAATCATGGAACCATGGAAAAATATTCTAAATAAATAAATTTATTTTTTAGAAAACAAGTTCAGAGACTCCTGAAATCTCTCTGTGGTCCCTTTGAGGAGTTCTAGCTAAAGAACTCATATTTTAGACTATATATTTTTAAAAAGACCTTGGATGAATTGGAATCACAATGATAGGACATATTGGATGTAGAAACTCCATCATGTCCTGTGGATTTTCTTTAAAATATATAGTAAGTTATAGGCCAGAGAGATTTGAGCAAGAAGAGAAGAGAAAGCATTGCAACTACCCCTCATCCCCCAAGGCATCATGGAGTATGGGGGTTGATTTAGAGGAACAAAGACTTGACCTTGGTCTCAGTTTCTTTCCCCCTACCCCATTCCACTAGAGAAGGGCTGATCCAGAGCCTTCCAATCTTTTCTTTAACATATGAGCAGCACATCAGACCAGCTGACTGCAGTGCATTGGGAGCCAAGGATAAACTAGATAGATATTCGAGTTCTACAAATAGCTCAGCAGAAAAGCTTCATCATACCTGATGGGAACATCCTGAGGACATCAGCAAAAAATCTTGCAGGAACTTTAAATGATCCCTTCACCATATTTGCTCACTTATCTCAAACTCACTTTCTTCTGGACTCTGTATATTGTTGGTTGTCTCTCGAACCGAGATGATTGTCTTTGTGCGTTTTTTGTGCACAAAGACACCTGTGCATGAAGATTTAAGTGGAAAAGTCGATGCACAGAGACAGTCCCACTCTCTCGGCATTGGAAGCCTGGGTCCAGTGGCACGAAAAGTCGTTACACCTGGAGACTTCCTCAGCTGCATTGGATGGCTGTGTTGTCTTTTGTGCTCCATCACGCCCTAAGCACTCCACAGTGCCTTGCTGCATCGCCATCTCAGCCGTTGAACCTTCTTGTTGGTTTCTTCCGCCTGTTCTGCTGAAGCAGTCTTCACATGCTGGGTGAGCAAAGCCCTAGTTCTGATTGGAGAAAATATCATTGCTCTTGTACCAAATGCAGCAACTATGCTTAAAGTTGAAATTCTGAAAGTCAATCAAGTCAGCAAGCATTTATTAAGTGTCTGCTAAGTGCCTGGCACCATTCTGGTGATACAAAGAAAGGCAAAAATAAACTCTGCTCTCCAGATGTTCACAATTTAATGGGAGACATTCCATGTAAACAGCTATGTACCAGTAAGATATAGGCAGGATGAACTGGAAATAACCTTAGGAGGAAAGCTCTAGCATTAAAAAGGATAACAAAAGTCCTCAGGCAGAAGGTAAGACTTTACCTGAGACTTGAAGATTGTCAGGGAAGCCGAGGAGAAATGAGGAGGGGATAGATAATGAAAATGCATAAAGTCAAGAGGAATATCCTAAACAGCAAGTGTCACTGGGTTGCAAAGTACATGGAGGGGAGTAAGGTATAAGAAGCCTGGGAAGGTAGGAGGGGGTGAGCTTACAAAGGGCTTTAAAAGCCAAGCAAAGGATTTCATATTTGATCCTGGAAGAAACAGGGAGCCATTGGAGTTGATTGAACTGGGGGCAGCTCACTATTAATATAGTGAGACCTACATTTTTGGAAGATCAATCTGACATCTGAGTGGAAGATAAACTGAAGTGAGGAGACTTGAGGCAGAGGGACTGTCAACCTGAAAAAACACAGTAGTACCCAAGTAGTTATAGTAAGGGTCTTTAATTGAAGTAAGAAGATTAACCTAGGAAGGGCTGAGATACAAAAGGAGAAACTGAAGAGACAAAAAGGGCATTTAGGATTTGATTATATTTTTTTCATTATCTCTAGTGTAATCAAAGGGCTCTGGGGGATTTATTGTTCAATCTAGGACAAGGGTCAGTTAGGGGGTTTCTTAAAATAAGATTTTTAGGATCAACCAGTAGGTTTTTGCAAAGTCCAGGTGAAAGGTGATGAGGGTTTGTACCCTGGTGATGGCAGCATGACAGGAGAGAAGGAAGTGTATACAAGAGATGTTCAGAGGTAGAAATTACAAAGAGCCAGTGAGGAGTACAGAATGACACTAAGTTCTCAGTCTTGGATGATTGGAGGGTTAGTAGTGTTCTTCATAGTAATGAGAAAGTTTAGAAGAGGGAAAGATTTGGAGAAATGATAAAAGTTAAAGGCTAATCTCACTTGACTGACTGATTGATCTTCAACCCATAATTATGGCCACAAGCACACTAATGGGAGGGGGATTCATTAACTATAGTATTAGAAAGCTACCCCTTTGGAAAAATCTGGAGTATAACTAGTAGTCAGTCTAGAGAGCCAACTCACAGTGTTGGGGACTAGAACCTCTAAGTCCAGCATGAAATGACATCAGTCTGAGCCCTGGTCTGAAGCCAGAGGCACTTATCTGACTCCCTTCAGTGAATAGCCATTGGGGAAATTCCATTAATTTCTGCCTGTTTAGAGCTACCCAGGGGAGCCTGTCCATCTCCTTTAGTCCAGGCTAGGAGAGGGGGCAGAGGGATGGGGGGGGGAGGGGGGGCAGAGGGACGGGCAGAAGGACCTTGACTTTTTCTTTATAAAATCCTATTCTTCATTATTCCAGGGGGTAGATGGCTCCATCCCCCAAAAGAAGCTGTGGTTCCATTTCTATCAGTCTGGGCCACAACTCCCTGCTAACTCCAATAAAAGCTTTGCCTGAGATGAACAGAGCTTGAGTGTCAAATTCTTTTGGAGTGAAATGGAACCCCAAACACAACAATCAGACTTGAGGGGAACTAGTGGCTTAAATGGAGACCCAATTCATCATTTTGATTGAGAGTTGGTATGGTTGCCTCAGAGTATCTTATAAATAATATATATTATATATTACATGTATAATATATTTTAGGTAATATATAATATGTATTATCTATATAATGCGATGAGGTAACTGAACCTATATATAAAACATATATGTATATAAATATATGTGTGTATGTTTTAAGTTTTTATGTATACATTATCCTTCCTCCTCCAACAGAATGCAAGATCTATTAGGGCAGGAGCAGTTTTCTTTTATTCCTTAGATCTCCAGCACTTAGCATTGTTTTTAACCCTTTTTGTTAACTGAATTTCTTCAGTGTAGGGAGCTCTGGGTGAAGAACTTTTACCTGGAAAGATCCACTTTGCAATTTATAATCTTAGAGAGTTACCTGGCAGCGCTGAGAGGTTAAGAGACTTTCCTAATGTTACTCAATCTTTAGCCATACTAGAAGCCAGATTTCCTAAACTGTAAGGCCACCTCTTTTTTAAATGCTTTATTAATCAACTTTGTTTTAACAGTACTTTTATAGATCATCCTCTATGAGAAGTCTCTTGTAACTATGTAAAACAATCAAACTAACAACACAGTGACCTCATTTGAAAGTGCAAAGAATATGCCATGCCTATGGCCCCTTTCACCTCTCTATCTTTAAGTGTTTTGTTTTTTTAAATGAACAGAAATCTGTTTTCTCTCCCTCTTGCCTCCCCAAACCATGGAGAAAAAAGGAAAAGAAACAATTTCTTGTTAACGAATATACATAGTCAAGAAAAATAAATTTCTTCATTTGCAGAAAATAAAAATAACTCATTCCGAACCCTAAATTCATCATTTCTGTCAGGAAATGGATAATATGCTTCATTGTTTTTTTGAATTATGGCTAACTATTTCATTGATCATAGTTCTTATAGTTTTCAGAGTTGCTTGTCTTTGCAGGATTGTTGTAATCATATAAAATCTCCCTGTTCATTTTATTCTTTGTCAACTTATAAAATTCTTTAAAAATGTCCATTCTTAAAATTGTTGTTAAAGTATAAATTGTTCTTCTGGTTCTACTTCCTTTACTTTGCATCAGTTAATGAAAAATCTTTTCCTGCCTTGTTGAAGTGATCTATTTCCTCAATTCTTACAGTGCAATCATATTCCCTCACATTCATATACCACAGTTTATTTATTCAACCATTCCTCAATTAATGGTATACTTTTAGTTTCCAGTTTTTTGCCACTACAAAAAGAGATGGTATAAAATTTTTTGTATATATTGAACCTTTTCCTCTTCCTTTGACATCTGTTGAGTGTAGGCTTAACAGTAGTACCAAAGGGTACTTATACTTAGTAAATTTTTTGTGCATTTCTGGAAAGCTAAATGCTTCTCAGAATGTTTGTATCCATCCACAGCTCTTCCAGCAGTGCATTGTGATATCTTTTTACTCACTGCCCCTTTAAGATTTGTCTTTTTTTTTGTCATTTAGGTGTATGCAGAGTGGTACCTCATACTTGTTTTAATTTGTTTTTCTCTAATTAGTAGTCATTTGGAATATTTTCCACTTGGTTTTAGATAGCCTTGATTTCTTTCTTTGAGAACTATCTGTTCTTATCTTTAGACCATTTATTAATTAAAGAATGGCTCTGATTCTTATAAATTTAAAATAATTCTTTATATATTTCGGAAAGGAGATTTTATCAGAAAGAGTTTCTGCAAAGAGGCCACCTTTCTATCCCCTAAATCATGCAGCCTCTAATCTGACACATAACAACAACTTAATACATGCTTGTTGAATTGGATTGAATCTACAAATCTTGATTTACTTAATGGACACTCATTCTCATAATGGAGAGATAGTGTGTGTGTAGTAAAAAGAACAGAGGACTGGGAACCAGAATTTCTAGTTCCATTTTCCTACTGAATAACTATGACATTGGGCAGATCACTTACTATTTCAGGTTTAGTTTCCTCAATTTTAAAATAAGAAGTTGACTTAGATAATTTTTATGGTCCCAATTCTAGACTGATGATTTATGAAATTTAAACAAGGGGTATGTCTAGGGTGAGTGAGTCTCCCTACCTCTTTCAGAAAGGGTCCTCAGCTCACCGATTCTTAGTTCCAGTCCCTATCACCAAGTATCATAATAGATGTGTGTGCTTATGTCTACACACACACACACACACACACACACACACACACACACACACAATGCTTTTGGGTATCTCAGGCTCACACTTTACCTTAGAGTTTGAGCTGTTCTGACTATAAAAAAAATACTTTTAAAACTTTTGAATCTTCTGAGAGGGGGAAATGGAAACTCAAGAGAATGTGGAGTGACATATAAATTATATCAAATTTTTGATGCCAGAATTGAGAATTCAGCTTCTGACTCATCTAGGTACTCTATCCTTCACCTGCATTATTTTTCTTTTGTCTTTTCTTTTCTTTTTAAAAGTTTATTTATTTAATTAATTAATTTTGATTATTTTCCCATGGTTACATGATTCATATTCTTTCCCTCTCCTCCTCCCACCCCTCTTCTGTGGCTGACACATAATTCCATTGGGTTTTACAAGTGTCACTGATCAAGACCCATTTCCATATTATTGATATTTGCAATAGAGTAATCATTTAGAGTCTACATCCCAAATCGTATCCCCATGTGATCAAGCAGTTGTTTTTCTGTGTTTCTACTCCTACAGTTCTTTCTCTGGGTGTGGATAGTGTTCTTTCTCATAAGTCCCTCAGAATTTCCCTTGATCATTGCATTGCTACTAGTAGAGAAGTTCATTACATTTGATCATACTGCAGTGTATCAGTCTCTGTGTATAAGGTTCTCCTGGTTGTGCTCTTCTCACTCTGAAAGATTTCCTTGAGGTGTTTCCAGTTCACATGGAATTCCTCTAGTTCATTATTCCTTTTAGCACAATAGTATTCCATCACCAACAGATACCACAACTTGTTCAGCCATTTCCCAATCAAAGGGCATCCCCTCATTTTCCAATTTTTTGCTACCACAAAGGGTACTATAAATAGCTATATTATAGCTATAAATATTTTTGTACACATATTTTTCCCTATTATCTCTTTGGGGTATAAACCCAGCAGTGGTATGGCACCAGCAATGTAGAGTTTTTGTGGCATCCCCTCCAACATTTATTACTTTCCTTTGCTGTCATGTTAGTCAATCTGTTAGGTGTGAGGTGGTACCTCAGAGTTGTTTTGATTTGCAGCTCTCTAATTATAAGAGATTTAGAACACTTTTTATGTGTTTATTGATAATTTTTATTTCTTTATCCAAAAACTGCCTATTCATGTCCTTTGCCCATTTACCAATTGGGGGATGGCTTGGGTGTTTGTGTGTGTGTGTGTGTGTGTGTGTGTGTGTGTGTGTGTGTGTTTTATACAATTGATTTAGTTCCTTGTAAATTTGAGTAATTAGAATCTTGTCAGAAGTTTTTGTGTAAAGATTTTTTCCCAATTTGTTGCTTCCCTTCTAATTTTGGTTGCATTGGTTTTGTTTGTATAAAACCTTTTTAATTTAATGTAATCAAAATTATTCATTTTATCATTGTTTTTCTCAAAAAATGTTTGGAGTTTTTTTCCCACTTTGAGTGACCAGAACTCTAATCATGTTAATTAGTTGCTTTCTGAGTATATTTCCTCATTCACAGAACAAGATTATAATATTTTCAATACTGACTTTCCAAGTTTGCCCTGAGTAAAGTGTTTTACAAAATTTCCAAATATTAAAATGGGTTACTATTTTTTCTGCTAACATCAAAAAAGAATACATGTAAACAATTTGTAATTTCCTCAGTTTGGGGGAATGCCTTCCAATTCTAAGACTTGGCACATTGTAGCAAGTTGTCTGAAAACACAAAGAAAGGTGTCAGCTACAGACCTGGAACCCCAGTCTTGCTGATTCCGAACCCATCATGCTATATCCACCAGACCAGCCTGCCTCTCAATAACAGTACAATGATACTATAGTACTACTATTGTATTTTTGTAACTGTAATGACAATGATATCAATAATCATTGCTCACATAAAAAAAAAAAAAAAGATTTGCTCCAATCAGGGAAAACACTGTAGTTTATATAGCACGTTAAAGTTTGCATAACGCTTTAGCAAAAATCTCATTTTGCAAAGTGGTCACTAACTACATACAGGTTAATCCCCATTTTACTGAGGCTCCCGAAGGTTAAATGACTGGGAGAGCAAGGACTATCTTTTGCTTTTCTTTGAATGCTTAGTTCTTACTCAGTACAGTACCTGATGTATAATAGGCGTTTAATAAGTGGTAATTGACCGACAGCTATAAAAATGCCAAAAGGGAGAAGTAACCCCAGATCCTTTCTGCCGCCCAGTCCGGGGCCGGTTCTGCCACACAGAGCTCCCAGTGAATTTAAGAAGAAACGGTTCATTAATTACCCAGCAGGAAAGCTGTCTCTGAAAGGCCAGAGGGTTTCCACTCCGTTATTTGGCTTCAAATACAATTTCTTTGCTTAAAACCTCTGGTGACTTCTCTAAAGAGAATCGGGATGCAAGGAACATCATAGAATTGCAGAATTCCAAATAAAAACTACATATTCCAGGGAGCCTCGGTTTGGCCCAGGAGATTTTTGTCTCTTGGACTCTCCTGAGTCACTTTGTTCTTTCGCGTCAATGAAAAAGACCCAGGGCGACCCCCTGCTTCCAGGTTCCTCCCGAAACTGAGTAGCCCCTCCCATTACGAAAGAGCTTATTATAGGAAGCTAAGTTTCATGATCACCTCTCATTGAGGCAGTGCTCAGCCCTGCAGCAGCTGAAAACCAAGAAAAGAGGAAGACACGGCCGCTGGCAGCTCATGGAGGGTAAGAGCGAAATGGATTTGACCTGAATCCTACCAACACCCGCCACAGTCTCTAAGAACAGTCAGTCTCCCTCCTCTCCTTTCCTCTCCCTCACCGCCCTAGAAGAACTTTTTCATCCCCTTCCTTCCCCTCGATAGCGAGGCTAGAGACAACTTTGAGGAAAAAAAAAAAAAACTGCTGAGAGAGAGAGAGAGAGAGAGAGAAAGAGAGAGAGAGAGAGAGAGAGAGAGAGAGAGACCTGTGTCATTGTCCTTGCAGCTCTTTCTTCCTCTGGCTAGAGAAGGGCACGGCTATTCATCAGCCGTTGGCACTCAGATTGGTTTGGGGGGAGAAGGAAGGAATATATCTCTCTGTGTTTCTTCAGGCTTCCTCTCCCTGGCTCTCCTCCTTTAGGTTTGTTGAAAGATGCTGGGATACTTGTCCTGGAGCTTTGTTTGGTTATTTTCCCCGCCTGCATTTTTTTTTTAAATTGTGAAGAAATGAGCAACGGAGGCTTCCTTGCCGGGACTTTGTCTTGAGAAGTGATGTGGGGAAAGCTTCTTCCTACTGGTCCTGGGGGTTGGGTGCCTAGCAAGAGATTGAAAGCTTAGGGGCGGGGGGAGGGGACAGGAAGAGTCACTGTCTGGTAAAAAGAAGAAAGGGCATGTGGGACTCACCATCAGTAATTAGAGTTTGGTCTAGCGACTTATCTGAGGGAACATTCTCATAGCCACTGTTTTAAGTCATGGGGGCCTCTAAACTGCAAAGAGTTTTCACCTTCAACCCAAGAAAGAGTTCTCCCATAGAATGAACAATGGATAGGGGTACCCTAGGTGCCTTCCCTTGCTTTTCCTTGTCTTGTCTTGTCTTGCCTTGACTTTCTTCTTCCTTCGTTCCTTCCTTCCCTCCCTCCCTCCCTCCCTCCCTCTCTCTTGGTCTCTGTCTCTCTGTCACTTCCTTCTCCATCTCTCCCTCCCTCCTTCTCTCTCTCTCTCTCTCTCTCTCTCTCTCTCTCTCTCTCTCTCTCTCTCTCTCTCTCTCTCTCTCTCTCTCTCTCTCTCTCCCCTTTTCCCTCTCTCTTTTCCTCTCCTACTTCTTCCATTAGGTGTTTTCAGGCTACTTTTCAATCCATCAACCTACACTTCTTTTCTAATCCCTATTAAGTGTCTGTTGCTGTGCAAAACTAAATAAAAAGGAAAAAAAGTAAAACAGTACCTGCTCTCAAGGAGCTTGTTTTAACTTCTAATGGAAATGAAAGGACATTCTAACCAGGGTGCCAGGGAGAATACTGAAGTACTTTTACAAGTTGTCCAGCAATTGCATATATTCCCTAGATAATAGGTTGCATTTTAGATAATTCAAACTGTTAACTAAGGATTAGAAATTCACAAGTTTAAATGCTGTGAGGGGGAAAAAGGAAGAATAAAGGAATTTTGAAATAGAGCCTTACTTACTGCTATCATAGTGGATGGAGTGTTGGACTTAACAGAAAGAGTGGGTTCAGATTCCCTATCTCAGTCTAATTGTATGATCCTGGGCAAGTCACCACTAGCCTACTCTGAACCTCAGTTTCCCTTTCTGAAAAATGGAGATAATGCACCTATCTCAGGATTTTTGTGAGGATCAAATGACATAATGAATACAAAGTTTTACAAACCTTAAAGTGCTATATAACTGACAATTGTTATTTACTTTTAAGTCTATTGTTATCACTATATTCTTGAATCTCTAATCATTTTTATTATGCAGAAGATGAAAGAATAATCAGAGAAAAATCAATAGCAAATCCCAGAGGTTTTGTGGCAGCTGATTCTGTCTTGGAACATACCTAAAAGAGTTGTGTGGAAAGGACGTTGGTCTGGGACTTAGAAAATATGAGTTTATGGGAGCAGCTAGGTGACTCAGTGGATTTAAAGCCAGGCCTAACGATGGAAGTCCCTGGGTTCAAATCTGACCTCAGATATTTCCTAGCTATGTGGCCCTGGGCAAGTCACTTAACTCCCATTGCTTAGCCCTGACCATTCTTCTGCCTTGGTATCAATACAAAGTATTGATTCTAAAACAGAAAGTAAGGGTTTAAAAAAAGGAAGAAAGAAAGAAAGAAAATCTGAGCTCATGCCCTAGAAGGCACCTTCATCATCAGCTATTTAACACTAGCTAAGCCACTTAGCCACACAGGAAGATTTGGATTCCAATTCTGAAGCTCTTGCTTTTCTGGTATTTCAGACAACTGACTAGAATATGTTGTCTTGGAATTGGAAGAAGTTCCCTAAACTGAAGAAATTACAAGTTATTTACATGAATAATTTTTTTGTTATTAGCAACTAGACTCATCTTTCTACTAAAACCCTGTAATCTAGTTGTAAGAGAAACTCTGTGTGAATGTGAGTTATTTTGTATGCAAAGTATTGGTGCTATTGGAAATAATTCAGCCTTTGCTACTTTCCATGTAGTTTTATATTGTGTCTTCCGAGATTCTGGCAATGATTCTATAATTTAAGTAGACAGATATTATTCCCATCTAACAGAATAAGGAAATGGGCTAAGAGAGTTCAAGTAGCTTACTCAAGGTCACACAACTGAAGAGTAGCAGAACTCTAGCCATAAATAAGGCACAATAGTGTTATAGATCTGAGCGTAGGGAAAGTTCTCCTGATTTCTGTCTTAGCATTCCTTCCTCCATGCTACAAAGATAAAAGTTTCCTTGACTGACCTTCACTTGGAAGTCTTACCATTACAGTTACAAAGCAAATATTTATTTAGGAGATAGAGGAAACTGTCCAAGACAGCTCTGAGTCTGAAAGTTGGAAGGAATCTTAGAAAATATCTAACCCCAGATCCCCTGTTTTTACAGACAAGAAAACTGAGCTCCAATTAAGTTACTTGCCCATGTTAGCTTGGGCACGGCTAGTTGCTTCCAGACCTGGGTCTAGGATCTCACTTCATCAAATGACAGTAATGCTGGAAAAGGACCTCAGTGGGTATCTAGTACAATCCTCTCAGTTTATAGATTTGGATGTCCAGAGAATCAGTCATCCAACCACCATTCCTTAAAATATTGTTTTTGGAGATAAAGCAATTTGCCAAATGTCAGGGATTTGATAATTGGCAAAGCCAAGCTTTTAATTCAGAATCGTTTTGTTATTTCAAAACCAAAAGAGTTAGCCCTGAACTATACTGTACTCTTGACTTCTAGGCCAGTCCTCTGTGTACTCTCTGATTCCTTCATAGAGGTTCCCCCATGGAGTTGTCTGGGTGGGAAAGCTTTAGTACCATGCAATTCAGTGTACCAATCATATTCCTCTTACTTGGCATGCATTGTGCTAAGTACTGGGGGATACAAAGATCAAAAAATGGCTAGGGGAGGGAAGGTGGGAATGGACTTGAGGTATGATAAAAATAGCTAACAGCTAACAATTATATAACACTTTAAGGCTAGAGCATAATGGCTTAAAGCAAATGCAAGTTTTTGGAAGGAATAACAAATGAAAGACACTTCATATAAAATCAACCAATAAGTGTAGGGTTCTCATAATATTTTTTCAAAATGAGTTTATTAAGTGTTGGTTTTGGGCCAAGTACTTGGCATACAGAGACAAAAAAAAAACT
This sequence comes from Monodelphis domestica, assembly GCF_027887165.1. Classification (NCBI taxonomy): domain Eukaryota; kingdom Metazoa; phylum Chordata; class Mammalia; order Didelphimorphia; family Didelphidae; genus Monodelphis; species Monodelphis domestica. The sequence continues at coordinate 80,267,312 of NC_077227.1, read as the reverse complement.
TCCTGCCCTCTAGACGTTTATTTTCTCAGGTGAGGGGAGTGTAGAAATGTAAAATAGATACAGAGTAACTTCTAATGATGGGGCAAGCTGTTAGCTAGGGTAGACTTTTTGTAGGATTTAGCACTTGAACTGGTCTTGTAAGAAAGAAAGTAATTTTGTGACTAGGGCAGCTAGGTTGCACACTGAATAAAAACACCAGACCTGGAGTCAGGAAGTCTTGAGTTCAAATTTGGACTTAAACACTTATGAACTATATCAGCCTGGGCAAGTCACTTAAACCTTGTTTGCTTCAGTTTTCATCTCTATAAAAGGAGCTAGAGAAAGAAATGGAAAGCACTCCAGAATCTTTGCCAAGAAAACCCCAAATGGAGTCAGCAAAAATTGGAAATAATCAAACAACAATAAAACCATTCTGTGAGTCAGAGGTAAAGCTCTGTATTCTAGGCTTGAGAAGCAGCCTGTGCAAAGAAGGAAGGAAAGAACACAGAATAGCAAACTGACTAGATTGGCTAGGAAGAGAGTATGGGGAAAATAGTAATTCATGATAAGCTTGGAAAAGAATTCTGGCATCAGATGGTCAAAGACTTTAAAAAGAAACAGTAGAGACTGTATTATATTCTGAGGGCAGAATGGAGCCACTGAAGTTTCTTGAGTAAGGTAATGATATCAACAGATTGGTGCATTAGGAATAACAATTTGGCAGCGATGTGGAGGATGATAATTTGAATAACTTTAAAAAATGAATGATGATGGTATTGTCATCAGAAAGGAGAGAGGAAATTTACAGAGGGAAAAAGAATGAATTTTGTTTTAGACCTTTTGAATTTGAGATGTCTATGGGACTCCAGGTGGAGCTGTCCAATATTGCTGTTGGTTTTGTAGGAATGAAATTCAATAGAGTGAAGTAATAGATGAACTCATAGAGCTTATGAGGTCACCAAGAGAGTGTAGAAGAACAGGAGAGGGTCCAAGACAGAGACCTGGATTTGTATAGGTGTTGTGTATGAGAGTAAAAAAAGAATAATGATCCTACAAAGGAAACTGAGAAGAGGCAGCTAGACTAGTAGGATGACAGTGGGAGACCAGATCATGCAAACCCAGAGAAGAGAGGGTTTCCAGAGGAAAAGCCTGGTCAATAGCAGAGAGGTCAAGAAAGAAGGACAGGCACTGAGAAGAAGCCATTGGATTTGGCAATTAATATATCATTGGCAACCTTGTGGGACAGTAGTTTTAATTGAGTGATGAGGTGAGAAGCCAGATTGCAAGGAGTTGAAAAGTGAATGGAGACAATAAGTGTGGACATCTTGTTCTAGGAGTTTGGCTAAAAGAAAAAGATGAGATGCAGGACTTGAGGAGAACATATTAAGACTTTATATTTTTATTTCTATTTTCACTGGAACTTTGTTTTCATGAGTATAGTCATAGCAGATCAGCTCCTCTGTAATTTATGGCTTGGGAAAGTTGCCTAGGGGCATTCAGTGTTTAAGTGACTTGTTCAGGGTCACATGGCCAATATCTATTAGAGCCACATTTTCCTTACTCTCTTTTTATTAATTCTCTGAATTCAAGCTGTTTGAGGGTGGGGAGAATATCTTGTTTTGCTTAAGAGGATGAAATGAAAAACTGGGCAGTGGCCACTTGACACCAGGGAAGAGAGCTGACCCCAAGACAGAAGGGGAAGGAGAAGACGAGTCGTATAGAAAAGAAAGACAGACAGAATGCCAGTACTTTGTCTAGTGTCTTAATGCCAATGCTTTATCTAAGCCTGGCCCTGTTTACATGGTGGGTAAAGAAGATGTGTGGGATATTCTGGTCTTTTTTCATACAGTGGCAGCTTAGCAGCACTATTACTGAAAACACTTGGCATCCTTTAACCTTTACTGCAATTCGGTTCAATTCAACAAAGTTTAATTAAGCCTGCTTTGTACAGAGCACTGTGCTAGGAGGATGGAGATCCAAAGCCCAAAACAAGTTATATTTCTGCCATTAAGGAGCCTATAGTTTCAATCTCAATTTGTATGTATTAACAAAGGAATGTAACTTTGAGGTGATTGTGAGTCTTTTGGAAAACAGCTGAGTACAGAAAGAAACACTGGATTTGGAGGCCTGGGTTGAGTCTCTGGCCTTATTCCTTTTTTAATTATCTGACCTGGAACAAGTTCTATCTGTAAAATTAGGAAAATAATATCTGTACTCCCAGTTCCACAGGGTTCTGTATGTGTGTCCAATATTTATTGAATGCAATATATGTTAAGGGTGTGTTATCTACAGAACACTATATAAATGAGAGCTTCATCCTTGGCATATTCTATCACCACCTGAACAGAGGGTAGGGATTATGTTTGTTTGCTTTGGAGGGACACTATGGACAAACTGTTATGGTAAGGTAGAGGGAAGTGGGGAAAAGCAGGTTTGTAGTAATACAAAAACCACGAATGACGTTTGGCTCTGGAAGAAACTTAGCAAGAGCATATGCATAGTTGTTTTGACTTCGAGATGTAAATAAGGGAAGGAAGAACATTGTTCAGTCAACTCATTTATTTGAGTGCCTGGATTCTACAAAAATTTAGTTAAAATATTGAGAAGCATATTAAAAATGTTGTTGTTGCTGTTCAGTTATTTCCAGCTGCTTTTGACTCTTCTGGGACCCCATTTGGGGTTTTCTTGGCAAAGATACTGGAGTAGTTTGCCATTTTCTTCTCCAGATCATTTCACAGAGGAGGAAACAGGGGCAAGCAGGGTTAAGTGATCTGCCCAGAGTTACCCAGCTAGAAAGTGTCTCAGGCCAGATTTGAACACAGGAAAATGAGTCTCCCTGACTCCAGGCCCAGTGTTCTATCCACTTTTGTGTTTGCAAAATGTGTTTTATATATGTTACCTTATATTGTCCCCACAACAGCCATGGGAGGTGGGTCTCATTATTTTCCCCATTTTAAACAAGAAGAAACTGAAGCAGACAGAGTTTTGGTATGTCCAGGGTCACACAACTAGTTAAGTATCTGAGACAGGATTCAAACTCAGGGTTTCCTGACAAAAATTTGACATTATCTATTTCACCACTTAAAAAAACAAAGAAATTTTACACATGGCACCTGCCCTCTGATAATTTATAAAATTCATGAGGATCTAAGACAGGGAGAAATATCTACTTCCCAATGCTAATTGGCTCTGGGAAAACATACTGTTAGGAAAAACAATCTTACTAGGGGCAGTTGTTTCTATAGGAATATTGTAATAGATACATAATGAAAACCAACTTTACAAGTAACATTTGGTTCTAGTGTTACAGTTTTATTTTTTTTTAACCCTTACCTTCCGTCTTGGAGTCAATACTGTGTATTGGCTTCAAGGCAGAAGAGTGGTAAGGACTAGGCAATGGGGGTCAAGTGACTTGCCCAGGGTCACATAGCTGGGAAGTGTCTGAGGCCAGGTTTGAACCAAGGACCTCCCATCTCTAGGCCTGGCTCTCAATCCATTGAGCTACCCAGCTGCCCCTGTTACAGTTTCATTTTGAAACATTTGAGAGACATGATGGCATTGTGGATCAACTCTGGGTTTGTAGGCATTAAGACCTGGCTTCAAATCCTGCCTTAAACAACTAGCTGTGTGACTTTGGACAAGCAGTTTAACCTTCCCCCCTGCCTCAGTTTCTTTAACTTTAAAATGAGGGTGGTTGCCTCTAAGCTATCTTGAAATTCTAAATCTATGATCCTGAATTAATTGGCTAGATTAATTTCTATTCCTTTTATTTCATAAAGTGAGTTTATATTTATATTTTACATTTGTAAGAGCATAGCCAACAATACAAGACTGCACTAGTAAATGCCCCGGAAATTGTACAAACCTTCATTATTAGAGCAATTAAGAAGAGGGAGACATTTTGGGGAGTAGAGGGGCATTAGACAAGGCTTCAAAGAGGAGATGAGACATGAGCTGATCCTGGAAGGATGAAAAGGATCTGTGGTAGGCAGAGAATGGGAAAGACCTTCAAAGCAGACGTGAAGAATGATGGTTTCGAGGTGTGGACACATAAGGTGCATTTGAGACAATGAGTAGATCAACTTGGCTAGAGAGGAAGGCTCCAATATGGGAGCTGTGAGATAGAAGGTTGAACACAGATCATAAAGGATCCCAAGTACCAGAGTAAGGCAATGTTACAACATAAGTAGGATGGGCAGGATAAATTGAAGGATACCTTCCAGGCTGCTAATTCACTCTGGAGGGACCCTCCAAATTAATGCAATATATTGATGGCTATGACCTCAGCCAAGTCATAGTGGCTAGTTCCTGCTCCCATTCATCAGAATTATGGGAGACTGAAGGAGATTTGGCTTTTTCTGAAATTAGATCTGTGTGTGGTTCCCAATGGAGATAAATGGAAAATTGCCTTCAGCATTTGATATGATCATTTTGAATATCTGGTCATGTTCTTAGAACTATGTAATGCCCTTAGCTTCCAGGAAAATATTTTCTGGGATTTCTTAAACTCTTTGAAGTTGTGTAGTCAAGGGAACACTTGTTCTCTTCTCCAGATGTGTGTCCATGGATGTATCCATACATGTTATTTTAGCTTTTCAACACCTCAGAGGATACTCTCTCTGAAGGAAATGAAAAAAAATGCCTATTTGGGAGAGAAGAAAAGAGTTTCTTAGTGATGTCATCTTCCCCAGTGGGCTTTGGATTGATCCAGGTCAAGTGGTGACTTGTTAAAGAATTGTGGATCACCCAGAGATGTTGGGGAAGAGGGGTGCCAGATTTCTTAGGCCTCAGAGAGCTTTGAAGGAATGGCATCCAAATATTCTTCCACACCATTAGAACGGATAGTCTATTTTCATTGACCCTCCAAGAGCCCAGGCAGCCTTAGACAACCAAAAGCAGTTTCCATTTCCAGAAATTAGAGTTGGAAGAAATCTTGGAAAACCTCTAATCTAACTCTTTTATTTTCTAAATGCGGAAAGCAAAGTCCAAGGTCATAAAATGACTTACTTCTCTTTGTACCTTCAGTGTATAACACAATGATTGACATATTTTCCCCTTTCAACTTATGATTTCAAAGATATAGAGAACTCCTTGTACTGAAACTCTCTCTATTTCTGTGGATTAGAGAATGTCAAATACAATTTAAAGTCTAGGTTATGCCTAGAGGTTACATTGCTTTGTAGATGATCACCTAGGTAGTGTGTATCAGAGGCTGAATATAATTCCATATAATTCTGACCTCAAAGAGATCCCTGTTGCCAGAATACCACATTACCCATCCTGGCACATAGCAGGCATTTAATTGATGCTTGTTAAATTGCATCAAAATATCCAAGTTCATGAAGACAACAAGGTTCTTATAACTCAAGTCCCTGAGCTCCAAATCCTCTCAACCTATAATAGCCCTTTGCAATGGCTGGGGATGCTTTTAAACAAACTCTAGAGGCCATCTTGGTATGCCAGCCACCCAACAAACTGCCCCATCTACCCAGGGGTATTCTGGTAAATGTTTAACAAACACATCTCTTGAAGAAAAAAAAAAGTATGCACACACTCATGCACATCTAAGTTCAATTTGTATTGTTAACACTTTTTAAAGTCAAACAATCAAAGCAATAAATTAAACCCTGATCTGGAGTTGATCTCAGAGAAGTAAATGTTTATTTTGAAATTTTAATGATCAGCTCTTCAAACCAATTAGAGCTGGCTCCAGCACACTTTCCATACTTACCCCTGTACATTCACCACTTAAGCAGTAATCTGGTATTTGGAATGGAGAGCTTCTAGTCTTTGATTCTAGAGAAATGGCAACATCTACTGAAAAGGTCTACATTTTATTTGGTTACTAAGATATCAAAAGGCCTCTTGATTTTTTCCGATCAGTAAAATATCTGATACTCCATCAGGACCCAGAGAATGATAAGATGACTTCAGGATTCTTTGACAGTTTCTGAATCAATGGAATTACCTAGGATTCTAGGATTGAGAAATCTTACCTACTATAAATGAGGAAACTGAGGCCTAGTCAAAGTGATTTAAATTTATACAAGAATTAAGTAAATAGGGGGAAGTTATGTTAGTGGATTGAGAGCCAGGATTAGAGACAGGAGGTCCTGGGTCCAAACCTGGCCTCAGACACTTCTTAGATATGTGACCCAGGGCAAGTCATTTAATCCCCATTGCTTAGTCCTTATCACTCTGACTTGGAACCAATAAATAATATTGATTGTAAGATAGAAGGTAAGGGTTTTCTTTTTAAAGAATTAAGTAAATAACAGGCTGGAATTTGAACCCAGGTGTTCTGATTTAAAATTCATTGTTTTTTCCATTGACCCCTTTGCCTCAAATTGTTGCCCAAGGTCCAGAATGAGAAAGCAAACAAAGCTATCAAACCTTTCTGGTTCACCTTCATACTCTCTAAAAGCGATTCATAAAATGTTATTTCAGAGAATTTCACAACTGGAAGGGACCTCAGGACTAGAAGAGACTGAATGTCTCATCCAATTTGAAACAAAATCCCCTTTTACAACATGCCTAACAAGTGATTATTCAGCTCCAGATATTTTTAACCTTTTTTTGTGTGTGTATCTGGGGAAGTCTATGGATCCCTTCTCTGAATAATGATTTTAAGGGAAGTAATTAAAATGAAGGAAATGCTAAATTACTGTTAAGAGTTTTTTCCAGTTCAAATTTCATAGACCCTCTGAAATCTCTCTGTGGACTGAGTTAAGAACTGCTAATCTTTCCATTGCTTAAAGACCTCAAGTGAGAGTGAACACACTATTTTTAGTGCAACCAATTTCACTTTGGGGATAGTTTTTTGTTAATTTTGTGAAGATTGGATTTAGCTATCTCCTGATTATAACAATGAAGATACTTCGCTCTTAAAAAAAGTGTAATCGCCTGTAACAATGAAGGTACTTCGCACTTCCTTTATAGTGAAGCTAGAATTGTAAGCTACAATCTATTTTTAGGTTTTAACTACAAAAAAGTGTTAAGTAACTACAAAAGGTGAACTTAACAAAAGAGTTGTTAAGTAACTCAAAAAGATATAATCTAACCAGAGAAGGTGAGAAGTAAAGAATGGGCAGTCCTGGAGAAAATCTAACCAAAGAAGTTGAGAACTAAAGAATAGGCAGTCCTGGAGAAAAGCGTCTGCTGTGATTGGTAGATGTGAAAATTTAGAGGAGGTGACACAAGAGAAAAAGGTCTTTAAATAGAGGGAAAAAAGACTGAAGAGGGATTCGGATTCAGACATTCAGATGAGTTCCGACACAGTCAGTCACCTGGGCTTGGAGTGAAGGATCAGTCACTCGGAGCTGAAGGGAAGACGGACATTCAGACATTTGGACACTGACTTGGAGGAGCAACTGGAAGACCTACACCCAGACTTCTCTTAGACTGTTACCATTGGTGAGTGAAAAACTGACTTAGTGACCCCACATTTCTGGAGATGTGAAGCCTCCAGGAAAGGTCCAACTGCTTGAGACCCTTTTCCCCTGGCTGGGGCTTAGAAATTCTAACTGGTCTCAGAAGAAGCCAGAGTTTCTCTCTCTCTCTCTCTCTCTCTCTCTCTCTCTCTCTCTCTCTCTCTCTCTCTCTCTCTCTCTCTCATTCCTTAATATCTTCCTTCTATTGTAAAAATTGTAAATAAATTACCATAAATTCTATTGACTTTAGTAATTCATTTTGGGATTTAGAATTAAATCCCTGGTGACCACCTAATAATAACATATTATCAATCCAACCACAAATTAATTTTAATAATTGCTAGTTTTTCTTTACATCAAACCTAAGCTTACCTTTTGGTAACTTCTGCCCATTGCTTCCAGTTCTACTCTCTGGGAACCAAGCAAGACAAGCCTATTCTCTTCCACTTGACAGCCCTTCAGATACTTAAAGACATTCTATCATTTAAAGACATTCCCAAACCCTTTGTTCCCCCATGTTTTCTCATCTCTATGCTAAATGACCAAACATCTCAAATGCCTCCTATTCATCTTTATATGGCAAAACCTTGAAGTCTTTCAATATCTTGGTTTCCTACCTTTGAAAGCTTATCAGTATTCTTCCTAAAATGGAGTGTCCCAAACTGAGCACAGTCCTCTCTTCAGATATGCATTGACTATAAAGGACTGCATTTGGAAGTATTATTTTTCTGTTCCTGGATACTATTTCTTCTTCAGTTTTTACTGGTGTTTTTTGGCAGCCATAACACCCTATTCATTCATATTGAGCTCAGTCTACTAAAACCTCCATCTCTTTTGCAGAATTATTGCTGTCTGTCTAGTCACATTCTGTACTTGTGAAATTGATTTTTTTTTTAACTCAAGTATAAGATTTACATATGTCCTTATGGATTCCATTGTATTTCATTCATCTGAGTGTCCTAACTTTATGTTTTTCAAAGTCCTTTCAGAGGGTTCCTAGTTTAAGACTAGTTTCCTAAGATATTTATTTTCTAATATTTCTAATGTATTCTAATTCTAATATATCCAAATATTTCTAATGGTAAACATTGATAATGTTGCCCATATAAACAAAAGGTTTTTTTTAAGGGAAGGATCTGAAGTAATTTTTAAGAGTATAAAGAGGTCTGGAGATCAAAAAGATTAAGAATTGCTATACTAGTCTACTAAGACCTTTCTCAATTTTGACTCTGTTATCTTGTGTATGTTAGTTATCTCATCTAACACTATGTCTTCTGCAGATTGATGTACATACCATCCATGCCTTTACCTAAGTCATTGTTAAAAAATGTTAGGCAGCAGAGGGCGAGACACAGAACCCAAAAGTATTCCATTGGAGTTCAAGTTGAAAAGTAGCCCTAGGATGTACTACACTCACCTTATTTCACCCATTGACTCCTTCTAAGGTGATGCCAAACCATTAGCCCTCTGGAGTTCATTCAAATAGTTCGGAATTCACCAATTTATATTATTATCTAGTTCAATGGTATAAAAATCAAATAGAAATGGGATCTCTGAAGGCAGCATATTGACTTAGGAAACTACATATTAACATTCTATTCTATTCTATTTTTATTTATTTTGTTAAATATTTCTCAATTACATTTAAATCTGGCTCAGGGACTTATGAGTGCTGTCAGTTCTGTGTTTGTCATTTCTTATCTAGCTTGTATTCTACTAGAATAGCACAAAGTTATCAAATACATCAATTGCTTTGTTCAAATCTTAAGTGAACTATATCTACAGCATTTCCCTGATCTGGCCATTTAATAAACTTGTCAAAAATGGGAATAAGATTAGTCATCGTCATCATCATCATCATCATCATTTCTGTCCCCTAAAGTAGAAACATAGAATAAAAACAACTGTTTGATCATATGGGTTGATGGGAATATGATTGGGGATGCAGACTGTAAGCGATCACCCTAAATGTAAAAACCCAGTGGAATTTCTCATTGGCTACTGGAGGGTGGAGGGAGAAGGGGAAGGAAAAAACATGAATCATGTAACCATGGGAAAATATTCTTAATTAATTAATTAAATAAAAACTTCAAATAAAAAAATCATTTCTGACCCCTTTAGAGAGCAATTAGGTGGGGGCAGTGAATGGAATGCTGGGCCTAGAGTCACAAAGACCCAAGCTCTCATCCAACCTCAGACACTTTCTAATGGATACTCTGGGCAAAGTCTTTTAAATCTGTCTCTGTTTCCTCAAACATAAAACAGTGATAACAGCACCTATTACTCAGGGTTGTTGTGAGAATCAAATGAGATAATATTTATCAAGTGCCTCATACAGGACCCAGCATATAGTATGTACCACATAAATGCTAGTTATTATTTTTATTACCTCAAATCCAATATTCTTTCTACTATATGTCAGTTGTCTCAATAACAGCTATTAAAATTAAGCATTCCTCAGAGATCTTGGGGCTTTGGGAGTTTGGGTGAATGATAAACCTTTTTTATTGTATTGCTTAAGATTTTCTTGTGTAAGAGAATAGGAACGTGATTTTCCTCTGCGTACACTTTACTCCTTCCCCCTCTCCTTTAATTGATATAGTCATGCATAATGCCTTTTTAATGTATTAATAAAGTATAACATTATGTGATCCCTTTCTAAGGTACAAATGACTTTCTGACAGAATGAAGGAGGGAATTGGGGAAAAGATAGTTACTTTTCTGGGGGATTTAAATAGCTAAGTCCTGGACAAATTCCATCAGTTGGAGAGTAAGAAGAATTTAAATTGCAAACTACAGATTGCCTGCAGGGACTGCTGATGCTGGGAGATAGGAGGGAATTTCTCTGTCCTCAATCCTTTGAAAGCAATCAGATAGTTTAGAAGGGGAGTTACTTGGCTGGTAGGAGATGCTGTATCTAGCCAAGAGCAAAGACAGGGGTACAGAAAGCCTTGTCAAAGGAGGGAAAAGCTTTTAAAAAGCATGACCCCTGATGGAAGAGAAGATGGACAGTTTTGAAGAAGATCAGATTCTGGGAACAAAGTAGAGTAACCTAACAAAAATGCTGTACCCAAAGGACATTTGGTAAGGATTCTGCAAAAAAAAGACATTTCTAGAACCTGTTGAACCAGTAGTTAGTTGTGAGATGCCTTTGCTACTAACAAATCCTAAGCCTGTACCTTGTTACCCTGACTGGAAAATCAGACACTGTGCATTTGAGGGAAAGGGTGCCTCAAGTTTTGCAGGACATTTGTAACTCCTGTTCTTGCTATGCCATTTGAATAAGAGAAAATCTTTTGACTGATTGTTAATGGGAAGCATATTGATAGGGGCTCTTGAGCTATTATTGAACTTTGCATTTAATCTGAATATAATTGTTCTCATTCACATCTTTTTAAAGTTAATTAACATTTATACAGTTCTCTTGGTTTGGCTTTTATCCAATGTCATTTCATATAAAAGTCTTTCTATTTCCATTAAACTAGAAGTTGTTTAATTACAATGTTTGTGATCATGGTCTCTTTGATTCAATTTGTTGTCAGTCATTAATTGAGTTTGACTTCATGACCCCCAATTGGTCCCCATTTTACTGATGAGGAATCAAAGCAAAAAGGGGTTAAATTACTTGGCCAGGGTCACACAGTTAGGAAATGTTTGAGGTCTAATTGGAACTTCAATCTTCCTGACTCCAGGCCCTGTGCTCTATTTATTGCACCATCTAGCTGCCCTTGATTCAATTTAACAAACGTTTGAGTGACAACTATGAGTTAGACACTATACCAAGGGCTAGAAATATGCAGACAAAAGTGGAACTGAACATATCCTCAAAGAGCTAACATTCTATTGGAAGTATAGAACATGCCTTTAGATCTCTAAAAAACAAGTAGTTTGAGGAAGGAGAATGCATTAACAACCTGGAAAGGCTTTACAGAAGAGGTGACTCCTGAGATAAGCTTTGAAGAAAGATGAAGATCCTGAGAGAGAAGAAGAAGGAAGGGGTACATTCCAGGTATGGAGAACTACTTATGAAAATGAATAGAGTCGGAGATGAAATGGGCCACTGCTAGATATCGGGGTGAGCTAGAAAATAGAATATGTGAAGAGAAATAATGTGAAATAAGGTCAGAAGTTTAGGCTGAGGTTAACCCTTTTAAAGCTTTTGTTTATGTGGGTTATATCTAATATTTACCATATTAGAAACTTGGGGACCCCCTGAAAAGGTCTTTGGGACTCTCAGGCATCCCCAGGCTACACTTTGAGAACTGCTGGAGTAGCAAAAGACAGTAAAGGGAAAAGATTTTTTCCTTAGTAAAAAGTAACTAAATCACAGGGATAAGTAAAATTGGAGCTGAGAGCTTGTCCTATATAGGCTGTAATAGAGACTTCTACCTCAAAGGGTTCTATGATGGCAGCATTTTTTCTGAATAGGGCATCTGTTTCCATGGCTTGTCTTAATGCACACTGGTGAAGTAGCAAATAATGTTTAATCATTTTTTTCAGTGTTTGACTCTCAGTGATCCCTATTTATTTTTTTTAAGATCTTTTAAAAATTTACATATTTATTAATTTATTTTCCCATGGTTACATGATTCGTGTTGTCTCCCTCCTCTCTTCCCTCCCTACTCCTGACAAGTATTTTCACTGTATAATACATGTATTATCACTCAAAACCCATTTTCATATTATTCATTTTTGTAATAATCTTTTAAAACCAAAATCCCAAATCATATATGCAAATAAGCAAGCAATAAATCATACTATCATGTTCTTGTGGTTCTGATTATCTCACTCCGTATCAGTTCATGTAGGTCTTTCCAGTTCTTAAAGAAATCATCTGGTTCATCATTCCTCATAGCACAATATTCCTTATACATATTCCTTACAGTATTATATCACCATCATATACAATAATTTATTTAGCCATTTCCCAATCTAGGGATATCCCCTCATTTTCCAATTTTTCACCACTACAAAAAACATAGGTATTGTGAAGGATTGATTAAGGCTAAAAAAAACCTTGCAAAGCAGATGCAATGAATGGAAGCTAGAAGATGTGTCCATCAAGGAAAATTCCAAAGGAGAATGGGACCAGGTGTAAGGCAGTTGGAACAAGTTGACACAAACTTTCTTATTGACTCTTTTTCCTTGGACCTTGGAGAAGGAGCTATAGAGACATATCTCTGCCTTCCTGGTTATTGGTTTCTCCCTGAAAGATTTGGGGCTTGGCTCTGAAGATCTTTGAAAGTTGCTAATAATATCCCTCTTAAAGACTATTCAACCTTACTTATTTATATTGAGAGTTATATTAGATTTAAGGAAATCCTAAATTCCCTCTCTTCCATCTATATCACCTTACCCTTCCTTCCTTTAAAATAAACCCCTGTTTCCAGTATTATAGAGAGTGATCTGCCTGTTAAAAGCTTTAGTCAACTTATCAATTCTGAATCCCTGCTTGACTCCAACTGAAAAGATAGGTGGGTGGAGGAGAGGGAAGAAGTCTGTCTTTCCTATTACCTTATTTCTCAGTGTGGTTGCTCAGCATTTGCAGTTACCTTAAACAATCCAATAAAAAGAACACCCTAATACAGTATAAACATTTTTGTACAAACAGGTCCATCCCTATTTTTTTTAGCTCTTTGGGTCAGACCTAGTAGTGGTATGACTGGCTCAAAGGACATGCAATTTTTTAAATCCCTTTGGGCACCATTCCAAATTGCCTTCCATGATGGTTGGATCTGTAAGGGAGGAAAGGGGTTTAATTTTTAAAGGGTTGGACTTGATTATTTAAGAGTTTGGTCGCTAGGTATTTACTTACTAAATCCCAAATAGATTACTAAATTCAGAATGGATCTTATGGTAGATTATTTTACAATAAAGAGGGAGGATATTAAGAAAGAGAGAAATAAAAGAAAATAAAAGAAAGGGATAGCTGCTCTGGCCTCCTAGTGAACCAGGAGTTCAGAGGTCCCTGCCAAGGGAAAGGAGTCTCAAGATGATGGGCCTTTCTAGAGGCTAGTGCCTCCAGAAAGGCCAAGGGAAATGGAGTCAGCCTTTGCACTCATCAGGTGGTCAAGGAAAAGGGGTCACCAGGAAACAGGTTCAGTCAGCACTCTTCTGAATGAAGAAAATTCTCCACTCTAGTAGAACTGCCAGTAGAACTCCAGCAGAAGTCTCTCTCACAGGAGCTTCCACTCCAAGTCAGAGTTCCAAGTTGAACTCCACTTTTAAAGACATTTTCTCTTGTGTCACTTCTCCTAATTCCAGGTCTACCAATCACAGCTGCTCCTCTGCTTTAGGACTGCCCAGAAGGCAGTTAGTCGATTCTGATTCATAACCCTCTATTGCACATGTGGGTCACAGACCTCCTACTTCATGATTAAGTGGGATATTTGTACTTTTGGTGATTAGATCTAAATGGACAGATCTTCATACTTAACTTTTAAGTATTGTGTTTGCACTTCTGGAGATTGAAATCTAAAAATAAACATGAGTTACAATTTAAATCTTCACAATCAGGGAAGAGATATGTACCTCATTGTTACAATCAGGGGAGAGTAAAATCCAATCTTCACAGATCAATTCACAATGCCACCAGCAATGCATTAGTGTTCCAATTTTGCCACATCCCCTCCAACATTTATTATTTTCGTTTACTGTCATATTGACTACTCTGCTAGGTAGTATCTCAGAGATATTTTGATTTGCATTTCTCTAATCAAGAGGGATTTAGAACTTTTATTCATATGATTATTGATAGTTTTGATTTCTTCATCTAAAAACTGCCTATTCAAATCCCTTGACTACTTATAAATTTTACTTAGTTTTTATATATTTGAGAAATTGGGCCTTTATCAGAGAAATTTATTATAAAAATTTCCCCATTTTGTTGCTTCCCTTCCAATCTTTGTTGCATTGATTTTGTTTGTACAAAACCTTTTTAAATTTAATATAATCAAAATTATTCATTTTACATCTTGAAATGTTCTCTATCTCTTGTTTGGTCTTAAATTCTTTCCTTTTCCATAGATCTGACAGGCATACTATTCTATATTCACCAAAATTACTTATAATATCACTCTTTATGTTTAAATCACATATCCACATTTGGGGTTTTCTTGGCAAAGATAATGGAGTGGCTTGCCATTTCCTTCTCCAGCTCATTTTTACAGATGAGGAAACTGAGGCAAACAAGCTAAAGCGACTTTACCAGGGTCACACAGCTAATAAGTGTATGAGGCCAGATTTGAACACCCAAAGATGGGTTGTAAGGCTCATCTCCAGGGTCGGCCAGCCCTGTGTGACCTTACTTGGGGTAACGAAATGAAGAGTAATGAATGGACGCTATATGAAATGTATAGCGACAAAGATATATTGGGTTCAAACAAAGCATATATAGGTTAAGACCCACAGGAAGATATGATGTTACCTCCCAGCAACAGCAGGAACCAATAATTGGGCAGCTTCATAGGAATTCATGACGTTACCTGCCAGGCACAAGGAGGAACCGAGAGGATTCCAAACAAGGGCAGAGAAACAAGTCTCTCACAGTTTCTCACAGCCATTATCAAACCTCCCTCTGCTGACTATTCCAACCTTGAGCATGCAGCTGGGCAGGTTGTACACAGTTCAACCCATGACCTTGACTATGCAGCCTAAGAGGTGGGAAGAGGAGGGCTTTAACCCTTATGGCTCTGCCTTGACTACAATGGGTCATCTTGCCTCTAGGCCTAGCATTCTATCTACTAACAACCCTAAGCTAGGAAATATGTAGCAGGTAATTTTACTCTGTTACCTGTCTGGATGGAACAGTAAATACCTCATCCAATGATGTTAAGAGAAGGGAGAATGTCCAGAAGACTGTCCACACATGGAGTGTTTTCTATTTCCCAATCTGAGACCCTTGAAGCACAGGCTCCCTAGTGTTACTGGCATCCAGAGGGCAGGAATATCCATTAGAGCTGCTTTTATCATAGGTCCTCTACTACTTCTGGCTCATGATCTCTGATAGATCTGAGTCTCTGCCAGCACAATCTCTTCCCCATCCAGGTAGCAGGAACATGGTATAATGAAAAGAAGATTTAAAATAAAAATATTTGGGTGCGAATACCTGCTTTGACACTTCTTCCTTGTCTGATTGCTGGCAAGTCTCAATCTCTCTGGGACTCAGCTCCTAATTGGTTAAATATGGGCCTTTTTTCTGGAGCTATTTTCTCTAATATCAAATAGTTCACCCTACCCTACCCTCAACCTTACACCCACTCTCCCATCCCCAGGAATCCTTGCATTTCAACATCTGATAGACATCCCATCTCTATATGCCCAAGACCTTTGGAAATTTACAAGTGCACAAACCAAGGCAGGGACGCTAGAGATTATAGAAAATAATTTAAGATACTAATTTAACCTTTGGGGTGAAAAATTAATATCTAACTGGTTCTTGACCACATCTTTAAAGCTTTTAATCACCCTATTAGATAGTGACCATGGCTTTAATTTATCACTCAATTCTGGAAGTTGTTACTGGTACTACAAGACCTCTAACTTCTTTCCTCAGCAAATAAATCTTCTAGAATGTTGGGTTTGGAAGAGAATCTAGGCATCACGTAGTCCAACCCTGCCGTTTTATACTCAAACCAAAAGTTTCAGTAAAATTACCAGATTTTTTCCTGCTTCTATCAGTAGGACTTTCCAGCAAAACACTTTTATGGTGCATAGATTTAAACCACGCTGTTATAATCTTTGATTGCTGGTCCATCAGCCAATAGTCAATATACTTTTATTAAGTGCCTTCTCTGTGCTGGGCACTATACTGAGTGTTGGATCATCACTAATCTTGGTAGCAACTGATCATCTGGTAGACCTACTAATATAAAAAACAAACTATTATATTTATTACAGAGAAAGAAGCATATCGGCCCATGACAGATTATTGGCAAAATCATCAATATTAAGGAATAATGCCCCCCTTTCCAACCTAACTCTGGCCTTTTGCTGTCTTTTACATTCTTGCCCTTCCAAACAAGTTAAATATCGCGCATTTCACATCTCCCAGACGAAGCCCTATGAGGCCAATCTATTCCTCAGTCTCTTGACCATATAGACTCTACCATGTTCCAAGAACAAGAAGAATATTATTAGTTGTGAGCTCCTTGAAGGCAGGGACTATATTTTGCCTCTTTTTGTATCACCAGCACCTAGCACTTAGCACAGCGCCTGGCATGTAGTATGTACTTAATTGACTTAATAGATGTGTCATATTCTAGACTCCAAGAAAATGAGTCTAAATCCATTACTTAGTGGACTAAGAAGTCTATGACCTAGAAGACTAGTCTTGTTCAGTCATTTCAGTTGTGTCCAACTCTTCATGACTGGAGTGGTTTTCCATTTCCTCCTCTAGCTCATTTTATAGATGAGGAAACTGAGGCAAGCAGTATTAAGTGACTAGCCTAGGGCCACAAAGCTAGTAAGTATCTGAGGCCAGATTTAAACTCAAGTTCCCTAGATTCTATGCTCAACACTCTTATATACTGTGCCACAATAACAACAACAAAGGTTATGATCTAGAAGACCGGTCCAAGTACATGCCTTCTACATGATCTTCCTTGATCTTACAGAAATGAGAGTCTTCCACATCCTGGGAAAAATTGGGGCATTAAAAGGGATTTTCTTGTAGGAAGCTGCTGATTTCTCCACCTGAGTACATGCTCCCTCAGTCAAATGGTGCCACCTTCATCACCCATACTAGCCATGTTGGATTAGCTACTCTCTCAATAAAAACCATATCAAAGCCATAAGGCAAAGAACTATCTCAGTTATCGGGATATTTCTTAGGACTAGTGTCCAGCATTGTTGAACTGTCTTGCTTTTTTCTGCTCTTTCAGTTCCTATAGATTTTCTATTTTTGGACTGGTGTGGTGGATGTTTGACTATCCTTTTCTTATTTTGCTGTCTGGCCTTCTAGTATTTATGTGTTCCCAGTTCCTGTTTGTTTGCCTGTGACTTGCTATTGGCCCTGACTCTTGGTATCCAAGTATTATATCCTGAGTCCAACTCACCCTCCTGATTCTGACCCTCAGCCTTACCCTAATCCCCTCTTCACCTTCTTTAAAAATCTTTGTTCTGTTTTGGGCACAGCTTATTTCTTTATCTGACCTGTACTCTACACTTCTAGCTTTGCATAGGATGAGAATGCCCCCATGCCTTTCCAACTCTTAATCTAGATCTTCTACCTCACACTTTTCTAGGATACTTTGTCTAGATCCCTCTTTTGACCCTATCATATCTTTGTGTAGCCCCCTAGCGTCCTCCCCTCTCCCCATTAGAAGTTTCTTTATAGTAGGAACTGTGTCATTTAAAAATTTTAAATCCTCAAGATACAACATAGCATCTAATAATTGTTTAATGAATGAATTCAACAAAGATGGGGAATCTAGTATCTTCAAAGACCTATATTAGGGTCTATGGAGGATGCAAAAGTGAATGACATAGTTCCTGTCCTGAGAGAGCCTCTAATCTAGATTCCTGATCCTCCTTTGACTATTAACTTCTAGGTCTGGCCTTGGGGCTGCTCCTTTGCTCAGTATCCATCTTACCCTCCAGTCTTTGCCCCAGATCTCCTAGTTCCAGCTTCTTACCCTATAATCTATAATCTATGACCCATAGGGGCCAATTGCCTGCATGGGCTTCGGTGCTAAACCTTCCCAACAACTGCAGATTACTTTTTTTCTTCCCCTAATGATACTTGGGCTCTTGATTCTTTTTTTCCAGTTAGGACAAGTTTCACAGGTCTCCAATTACAGGTTTGTATTGTAGCTTTTCTCCAAATCCAACTACGCTAAGGTCAGAAGACAGATTTTTAAATCAACAAGCTAACATACACAAGCCCTTTGGAGTCCCAGTTTCCCCAAGACAGCATTCAGATTTTGAAAATTCAAATTTGTAAATGTAGTTTGACTTTGCCAAGGGTGATATTTCTGATTTCCTTTGTTAGTATATGTCCTATGATAAGTTCTTACCAGATTTAGAGATTCTTTGAGTGCCTAGACTCTTGATTAATCTAGACTCCCCCCTCTCACTTCTTCCTTATATTTCATTCTCACTTTCTCTTGATATTATTTCAGTTCAGTCAATCATATTGCAAAATCACTAGTCATAGGAAAAAGCATTCTTTTGGAAGATTTTTTCCCCCCTAAATATGTGGTGAAGGAATCTTCCTTGTGGACAAGGAAAAAAGGTTCCTCAATTCCTGTATGAATGGAAGCCCCCAGGTGGGCATAACTTTTCTGCGTGATATTTGTTTACTTTATCTATTTTTGGTCTGGACCTGAAATTGATTTCATCTGCATGAGGCAACTCCCACTGTGAAAATTCCTTTCTGTGATGCAGATCTATAGCTCCCCTATAAACTAGGGCACTGAGGAGGAAAGCATTTTGTGTAGGACCAAACCGTTAGTGTGTGGCAGGGAAATGATTTCAGTGTTATTCCTCTCTTCACTGCCTCTTATATATGCATATGCTAATAAAAAGTAGGACCACAGATCTCTAGACCTGGAAAGAGACTTAGAGACTCTCCAGTCCACTCCATTTATACGACAGATGAGAAAACTAAAACCTACAGAGTTTAAATCATTTGTCCAACATCACACAGCTAGTAAGAACCAGAGCCAGGATTTAAAGTCAATTCCAAATTCATTTATTTCCACAACACCCCTATGCCTCTCTTGTTAAGTGCTCATTTTATGGGTAAGCAAGACAGCTAGGTTGCACCAGAGTCAGGAAGACCTGAGTTTGAATGTGGACTCAGATATTAGTTGTGTAACCCTGGGCAAGTCACTTACCCCTGGTTGCCTTACTTTCCTCATCTATAAAATGAACTAGATGAGGAAGTAGTAAACCACTCCAATATCTTTGCCCAAGAAAACCCCAAACCAGGTTTTTAAGAGTTGGACATGACCGAAAACAACTGAACAACAAGGCTACTGTGTTGGGTAGCTCAAAAATCAATGAATGCTTTTATATTTAAAGCTAAAGGTTGTCAACTTTTCAAATGAACTTAAGAGTTCACAGCTTTTTTTTTTTTTACAAAATGCTTTGAAAACATCTAAAAGAAGGCAATGAATTGATAAGTTTAGTAGGTTCCTGAGAGATGTGTGAAAGTCCTTAAACTGCCCATTGACATTCTTTCTCGTATGCTAGTGCAGAGCTAGGGTTTGTTTCTGAACCCACAGATCCGACTACTTTGTTAAGGATTTTCCTTGCTCTACCTGAAGGTGAAGAAAACATATTTCCCAGTTTCCAGAGCAACGGTTTAGTAATATAGTATCATTGGCACATGAAGTACTTTATTAAATAGTAAATTATTAAGTCATTTTATTGGTGATATATTTATTAGTAGCATATTCTTCTTTAATGGTATATTATTTATGCCAAAATGTTTAGATATGAGTTATTTATAGCTAGAAGACAAATAAAAGCTGTTTACTGGGGAAATTTCATATTGTATTGCTCAAATAGTAACAAAAAGATAACATATCTGAATTAGAAATAAATAAACAACACACCTGAATTAGAAATAATCTGTAGGGGGCAGCTGGGTAGCTCAGTGGATTGAGAGCCAGGCCTAGAGATGGGAGGTCCTAGGTTCAAATGTGGCCTTAGACACTTCCCAACTGTGTGACCCTGGGCAAGTCACTTGACCCCCATTGCCTAGCCCTTACAACTCTTATGCCTTGGAACCAATACATAGTATTGATTCCAAGATAGAAAGTAAGAGTTTAAAATTTAAAAAAATTAAAAAAAAAAAAGAAAGAATCTGTAGGGAGTAGCTAGGTAGCTCAGTGGATTAAGAACCAGTGCTAGAGACAAGGAGGTCCTGGGTTCAAATATGACCTCAGCTTCTTCCTATCTATGTGACCCTGGGCAAGTCATTTAACCCCCATTTCCTAGCCCTTACCACTCTTCTGCTTTGGAACCAATACATAGTATTGATTCTAAGGTGGAAGGTCAGGGTTTAAAAAAAAAAAGAAATGATGTATAATTATGGGTGTTGATTGATCACTCAATCACCTTATCCCACTTAAAGTGATGAGTAAGATATTCTAGCTGATACCTTTATCAGTTTCAAGGAATACAATGCTACTAATTCAATCAATTTGTCAGTCAAAGGCATTAAACTTATTTATGCCTTTTCACACCCCAAGGATCTTATAAAATAGTAAAGCCAGTTCAGATTCTAACATTCTAGTGCCTGGCAGAATATATAGAGGAGAGAGCAGCTCCAGCTGAAGCCCTGAGAAGGAATCACTTGAGGGAAGAGGAGGAGGAGGAGGAGAGCCTCTGTCTCTTTCTTCCCCTCCCACATTTTCCCTTCAGGTCAGAGAAGGACCTTGCCAACTTTACAGGGCTAGAGGAATTAGACTGGTATCTCTGGAGCAGTAGTGACTGGTGGCAGAGTCTACATCAGGAACCTGGGACAAACTAGACACAATGAAGAAAGGCAGTTCAAGACCCCTATGAGGAGACCCAAAGAAAGCTTCAGTATACATAAGGGGGACTTTATGAAGGTCCCACGAAGGGGAAGAAAAGGATGTCCAACAAAAGAATTTCCAGGAGCTGTAAGTTACTCCCTTTGCTACATGTGCTCTAAGTTTGGGTCCATTTTCCTCTGGCTTGTCTGTATTTGTAGCAGAGGGTTTCCCTCTGACTTGGGGTATGTTTCTACCAATTGTTCTTACTAAATTAATAAATTCTCCTTTTTATAAATTAATAAAATTTGGCTGACTAATTGGTTTAGAATAATAAACAATAGAGGAAGCATACTGATAGGGGCTTGTAAAGATAATAGTACTAGAAAGGCGATCCCCACTGGTAGTCATCCTTTGGAGATTGACCACAATGCAATTAAGATAAAATAACCCCAATAAGGTAAAATATGCAATTTGGTATAATAGGCTCACAAATGGAAGATCTGAAAATCAGTATTAGTGGGAAAAGAGGAAAATTCTTTTGAGTGAGATAAAGAGCACGAGCATAAAACAGAAATTATTTAAACAAACTTATTTACTGAATGTCAGCAAAAACGGAATTTCAGAAGCAGCTTTCTGCTTCTCCTGTGTAGAACTACAACCTCACTCTGCATAGACAGATGGGGATGATGACATCACAGAGAAGTGTTTCATAAATCAGGATTCATTCTCCAGGGGTTGCCAACTGCTATCCTTATTAAATGAAAAGCATTTATCTGTTTAGCTTTCACTGCTTCCTTGTTTTTCTCTCCTTATTGATATTCTTTTGTATAAAATCAGAGAATGTTAAGGCCAGAAGGGATGTATGTTAGTGATTCCTGTGTCCCAGCCCCTTGTTTTACAGAGGGAGATACTGAAGATCTTCTCTTTTTCATGTTGGCAGCCCTAAAATGGATTGCCCCGCTTCATTGTAAAGTTAGGGCGTCTATAGATGTAGAAGGTTGTTGCAGATATGGTCAGACCCAGGCAATGCATTGATTATTACTGTTGAGCTCCTTTTTTCCTTTTCCTTTTTAAACTTTGTTATAGAGGATGACGAGGGGAGAAGGATATATGCTACAACTATGATGTAAAAAACAAAAGGTATTAAAAATAAGTTACTTTTTTGAAAAGAAAAATATAAAACACAACAGATGCTGATAAATTTTTTAAAAAAACATACACACTTCTTTTAGAAGCAAAATTCAAAATAAATATGGTCTTTTTGTCATCATAAAGTTTTATACCGGGATTATGGACTTCTTTGTAAATCCAGCTGAATAAAACCTTGTCTAGAGGTCAGTAGAGCGCATGCAGTCAGCCTATATATTAAAGCTAATTTTGTCAGATAGAGGTGTGCCATACATACTCCACTATCTATAAGCCTTTGCAACTAGAACACATGAACAGGAAAGAACTAGAAAGAGGGAATAAATTTTATGAAGAAGTAGTATGGCGTACCACATTCACTTTTTGCAAATACAGAAATTAAAAGTCTCAACATCTCAGAGTTTTGGTTTTTGGTTTTGGTTTTTTAACTGAATAGAATTCCATTTGGGAACTATTTTCCAATTTTTAATTTTAATTGTTTAGAAACTTGAATATAAAATGAGTGATTACCCAGCTATCTATATAGGTTCAGGGTCTAAGGAGGCACACACAGAAATATATTTGTGCATGAACATGCATGCACACACACACACACACACACACACACACACACACACACAAAACCACTGTCTTTTAGCACCAACATTTACTAGTTGCAGCTAAGGAAACAGAATAGCAAAATATTTGCAAAATAAGTACAGATAAGATCAACATTAACCTTGCACACACAGAGGGAAAGCCTTGCCTTTTGTCCCTAGAGTCAAGCAATTGGCTTTGTCTCTTGAAAAGGCCTCAGCACCTGGCAAAGACTGGGTGCCAGAACCTGGTACAGGTAGAAAAAAAAATTGTTCTAAGCTAAAGAGACAACATAAATGAACATTCGTACCTCTTCCATTTCAGCAACTATGAAAGTGTAACATAGTGGAATATATTCCCTTCCCAGGGTAATCACGTTCACTGCCAGCTTCTACTGCAAAAATTTAGGGTGAAGAAATGGCAGTCAAAAATAGTAGTTGACATTTAGTACTGTGTTTTGTACATTTCTACCAGTCTTCTAACTGTCCTTGGCAAAACACTAAGGATTAATTGGAAACAATATTTTCCTGCCTTAGAGCCAAGGCAGATATGAATCTTTAATTAATTTTTTAAAGAAGATTAAAAACATTGGAAACATTTTAATCATTTTTATTGACTGATTGGCTTATATTCCTTTTCAGAAAATAAATTCCTTTTAAAAAAAATTAATTGCTAATTTCTTACCTGCAATGAATGACTATAGCCTCAAAGGGAGCACTCTCTTCCCTGGAAGAGGTTGATTAATCATCTGGAAAGAATGTTGTACTAGTACTGTAGTGAGGAGTCCAGTTAGACTGGATGACCTCCCAATCCCCTCTCAACTCAAAGAGTCCAAGGTCCTTGACTCTAGGTGGTTTTGCCATGGATGTCAAAGTCCTTATAATCTTTTCAGACTGTACATTCTCATAGTCATGTCTCCTTGTGATTTGTCTATGACACAGCCCGCTGATTTCCTTTAAACAGGTTTCTCAACAACAGTCCAATTAATTGTTAGTCTCTCCAAGAGATGATCTATAAAGCACAGAAGAACTAGAATGATGTTTTGCATAAAATTCTCGTCAACACATATAGCTTGGTAAGCTGTATGGCACGAAATAAAGAACCACTCATACTTTTTACAGCATTTGTGTTATCCCAGATAAAAAAGAAAGAGAACCAAGACAGATTGTAAGCCCCCTAGTTCCCACCATCAATACTGGGAGTTATCATCCCATTAGCACTTACCATCTCATAGGAGCCCAGCAGCCTACCATCACCCTCAGAAGAATGGCTCCTTCTGAGCGCCTTCTCCTCCTGCTCCAGCAATCATTGAAAGCCTTCTTTATCCATTTCGCCAAGGCGGTATCCCTGATGCAGTCTTAATGAGCTCCACAAAGACCGGGTGTTCTGAAACAGAAAATGCTGTTTCAGTTTCAAAACTATCTCCCATGATGTCCTTTCGCAAGCCTTCTTCTGTGGGGTCTGCTTTGTAAGGCTGGTTTTAGATGTTTGAGACCCACCTTCATTGTGATGTTTTTGAGACTTGTTGGACTGTTCCAGCTTTTGTGCTGGCTCATTAAATGTCCCTTTGTGTAACTGGTGTTCCACTGAAGAATTCAAAACTCGAAAAGATAGACTCCATACTATATAAGTCAAAATAAAAAATACCTATGGTGGTATGTACAATGAAATAGGAAGGCTTGTCTTTATGGGTTCCCACTGATTGGAATATGGTGTTTGGAAGCAGCTTATCCTTGTCCTCATTTTGAAATGGCCACTGTTTGAATCAGCCTTGTCAGAGTTAGTCCTATCCGAACCAGTGCTGTCATGGGACAGTTGGGACATAAACAAAACCTTTGCACATTTTTAGCGCTCATCATGTGTCAAATTTTGAAAGAATCTCTTAGCAAAGTAATAAATTGAGTGATTCTAAGTGTGTGCAATGGACCCTTGAAATGAGAGATTCATGGGACCAGGAAAAGAGAAGCTTTGAATCCTTGCTCTCTTGGGGTCAGGGACTGATTTTTGTTTGTTTGTATTTTAGTTAGTTTGTTTTTGAGACTATCTAGCCTATTCGAAAGTGCAGCAACCACTTATCGCCAGATCGGGCTGCTGATTTTCATGAGTGCTTTGGCCTCTTCCATTTCTGACCAAGGCTGGACTACTTCTCTCCTCCAGGCAGCCTGTTGATCCCCTTCTTCCAGGAATTGACCTTATTGGTGCTAGACTTAGGGCAGGTACCTTATCACCTTTATCTCTATTGCAACTTGGAACTTCTGAGCTTAAGAAATTGTATAAGTGGTAATTGTGTATGTATCCTTTGGACTTCATCTCCCAGCATTCTTTCCTCATCCCAAAATTCCCCTTTCCCTTTCTGTTTACATGTGTCCTTTACTTTTGGGGTTTTAAGCTGTTGGTAACGCCTCCCTCCCTCTCTTTTCCAAGGGGGAGGTTGATGAGCTCTATCTGCTTCTCTACTTTGCTTCAAGTTAAATATCAAGAAATATTATTAAATATAATACTTGGAATATTGAATATTAATTTTTGAAATTTACAAGATCCACAAGCCTCAGTCTCCCAGCAGCAGGGATTGATTTCAGGTGTGGACCATTGCAGCCCGCAGATTTTCATTTTTGACCAGTACCCCCAGCCCTTAGTCCAATGCCTTGTTCATGGCAGGTTGGGTTGGGCAAGATTAAACTAGGTCATCCAAGCCTGGGAAAGCCTGGGGTATAATATTTTTTAAGAATGAATTTTCACTGGGGCCACAGGGTAAGAGTGGGCAGTATGGTATAATGATAACAATCCTGACCTGGATTATGACATTACCTATGCCAATGAATGGCCTTAGGTAAATCAAAATCTTTCTGGGCCTCATTTTCCTCATCTGTATAGGGTTGGGTTAGATGGTCTCTAAGGTCCCTTCCAGTCCTAACATTCTATGATTCTGAAGTGGGACAGGTGGGTATTTTTATCCTGACATGCAAAGAAGCAATTTTAACATAGTTTTCAAATGTGTTTCCTTCTATAGAGGAATGATATTTATATTTTAATATTAAATCTGTTATGTTAATGGCACCAGAATTTTAACCCAATAGAAGAGTATGACCCTGCCATGCAGGGTCCTTGGGTTCAATCTCTGACATCTCCAGGGTTGGGTGGGGAAAGACTCCTGTCTAAAACCCTGGAAAATCCAGGTCTAGGCAGTGTTTATGAGACCCATTAGAGAACTGGATGGGACAGAGGTCCTATTGTGGCTTTCTGACATGTACTCTATAAATGTAGGCGAGCTCATTTATTCACATATTCCCATATCTCTCCCAACTTTATCAGTGACAGCATTGATGGCTCCAGGTTCTCACTGAGCAGGCAGGGTGTGGGGAAATCAGGAAGCCTGGAGTTAGGACACTACTGTCTTTGCTTGTTTGTCTTATTTCCTGAAGGGCTGACCCATGGAAGAGGGAGTAGTCTTGTACTGTATTGTTCCAAGGGGAGGAACAATGGGTGGAAGTTATAGGCCCAGGAGGTTTTGGATAAAGATTAAGGAGGAACTTTTTAGCAATTAGAAATTTCCAACAATGGAATGGCTGTGATATAATTCAACACATTTTTTATGAGGTGTTTAGTATCTCAATTAAAATCTGAAGAGCATTCAGAGGTCATCCAGTAAAATGTCCTTATTTTTCAGATGAGAGAGCTATGGTCCAAAAAAGGGTGATTTGTCCTCGGTCACATAGGTAGTAAGTGGCAAAACTGGGGTTCAAACACAGATCCTCTGACTTCAGATCTAGCCCTTTCTACTGTTTCATGCTAATACCTCTATGATGCAATACACTTTATGGGAAACAGAACCCAGTAAGACTCAGTCCTTGTTCTCAAGGAATTTGTATTCAGTAGAAGAGTTGCCTCATCTTATAACGAGGCCAAGATGACCTTTCTTCAGAGCCCCTAGATTTAAGTTTTAGAGATCATTCAGGCCAATCCCCTCATTTATAGTTGAGACAACTAAAGCCTAGAGAAATTCAATGGTCAGTGGATGCAGAGCCAAGTCTGGAGATGCAAGGTCCTGAATGCCAATGTGATATCAGACACTTCCTAGATGTGTGACCTTGAACAAGTCACTTAAACCCAATTACCTACCACTCTTCTGCTTTGGGACCAATACTTAGTAGGGGTTCTAAGACAGAAAGTAATTTTTTTAAATAATGACATAACTAAGATTTAAATACCCTTTCCATGGCATCATGCCCTATTGTAGAAGGCATGTTTACAATTGATGGGAACCTGGACTAGATGGACTTGAAAGTTCAATAAAACTCTTAAGAAAATTAGTCCATGGTTAATCAAACCATCAGTTCTGGAGAGGGAGTTGAATGTGTTCAAAAGTGTGTTATCCACAAACTGGGTAGATGATTGATGATGATGTTGGTAGCAGTTAGAGGACTTTAAGGTTTACAAAGCATTTTACATAGTTCTCTCATTTGATCTTAGAAAATGTCCAGCAACTGGGACACTTTGTCAGAATGAAGAGTAAGTAATTTTAGTGTCAAGAAATAGGTTTGAAAGGTAATAGACTAAAGTCAAGAAAGTTCAAGAACTCTCCAGTAGTACATGTGGAAGTATAATAATCCCTTACTCTCAAAGCTCTAGTAGCTCTCCATTGCCTCTAAGATAAACTCTGGCATTTTTCAACCCTTCACAGTTTGGCTCCAGTCTTCTTTTCCAGGCATATTACATATTACTCCCTTTTGTGTACTCTAAGGTCTGGCCAAATTGGCCTCCTTGCTGCTTCCTAATCACAACATTTCTCTCTCCCTCCCTCCCTCCTTCTCTCTCTCTCTCTCTCTCTCTCTCTCTCTCTCTCTCTCTCTCTCTCTCTCTCTCTCTCTCTCTCTCTCTCTCTCTCTCCTGTGCCTTTGCTCAAACTGTTCCCCATGCATGGAATGCACTCTTTTCTCAAATCTTGTCTATTAGAACTTTTAGCTCCCCTCAGTGCTCATTAAAATCCTACTTTCTCCATGATATCCTTTTCTGTTCTCCTTAGCTACTAGTGGCCCCTTGAAATTGCCCAGCACATATGTTATATTTCTTTTTAAGAAATTGTTGCTTTTGTGATAGAATACTAACTCCTAGAGGGAACTTGTTTTGACTCTTCTTTTTTTTCCCAAACCTTTATTCTTTTGACTTAGAATCAATACTAAGTATCACTTCCAAGGCAGAAGGGTGGTAAGGGCTAGGAAGTGGAGATAAGGTGACTTGCCCAGGGTCACCCAGCTAGGAAGTATCTGAGGTCAGATTTGAACTTGGACCTACTGTTTCTGGACCTGGTTCTCAATCCATTGAGCCACCTAATTGTCCCCTTTCTCTTCTTATTCTTCATTACAAGTGATACAGCAGAGGGGACCGAATAGATTCAGAAGTGAAGTGTTATAAAAAGACATCAATAAAAAGAAGACAGATGTTTAAAATGGTGGTGCTGGGCTAGATGGTCTCTAAAGTTTCCTTTGGCTCTAAATCTGTAGTCTGATTTGAGCAAACACCAGTATATTTTGAGGAAACATCAGGATATTATCTATTATCCATGCCTAAAGGGAGCTAGTATCTCAGATAATCCATGATAATAATCTACAAGCCCCCTGTGACTGATTTTGGTACTAGTTTTTGGATTGACATTTCTATATGAGCTCATGGGAGGCTCTGAAAATTCATGACTCTTTAAACTAAATATTAAAGTCGCACTAGGAAGACTGAGCACAAGAGGAGTAGGAAACTTGTGGTCTTAAAAAATACTAGATATCATGAATCTGAAGATCTAAAAATGAAGTCAGGAACTTTGGCTGAATTCTTTTAGACAGTTGATGGAAGATGTAGTGTTTCTTCCCCTTTCCTTGGCCTCTAGAGTCAGCTAACCTAAGCTATTTTTTCTTTCTTACTTTTTATATATTTAATTCCTTCCTCCTCTTTGATTTCAATTGAATTCAACAAGCATTTATTTAATAATTTTTTCTACATGCAAGGGCACTCTTCTGGTACTGGGGATATAAGACAAAATGTCTCCAAAATTCTTTATATATATTATATCATTTGATGGAAAAAAACAAACCCCTAAAGTTTCTGAAATCTTCTCTAACGTCACAAGTTCCCTAAAATACCATTTTTTCTCTTTCTTACAAAAAAAAAGCCTCTCCCATTTCCCCTCTTCCTTTTCTTCTCCCTCCCCCTTATTTCATTTTTCATCACCAATTCATTTGATTAAGGAAGGCTCTCATAATTCCATATCTCCTCTTGGGAGATGTCTCTGTCTCTCTCTCCTCTCTGTCCTCAAAGTGCCCTGTAGCTTCCTATTGCACAATGATGTAAGAAGCTGACATTAGGACTATCACAGGAAACCTGATCTGAAGGCTTGGTGAAAAGTTGCTCATCCCCAGGCACAGAGACTCCTTCCTCTGCACTGGTTGGAAGAATCTAATTCAGAATATATTCTTCTTGGAGATTTTGTCCTGTAGAGACAGAGCCAAATACTTAAGTGGAGAGATAAAGCCCTGTTTGGATTTCTCCAAAGAAAAGTCCATTGCTTAGAATTCTCAGATCTTTTTGAGTACAGTGCAAGTGCTTCCTCCTACACCCCTCCCCAATGATTAATATTCTCTCCCTCTTGAAATTTTTTCATATAATTATATATACTAATCTGTGTACATGTTGGAACCCAGCCTCCACTCCTACCTTGACCCAGTAGACTATGCATTTTCAGAGGGCAAGTTATTTGACTTTTTCTTAATCCCCAACAGAAGGTGCTTAATTAGTTTTTATTAAATTGAATTGAATTAATACCCTTCTGAAAGAGAAATAATCCAACTAATTTTGATAATTCCATCTACTCTAATCCTTTTCATGGGAGTCATCCTTTTCTGGAACCACTTTGGAGTTAATATAACCTGATGCTGAATTTCAGCAATATTATCTTTTTTTTCAAGACTTATTTTGTGTTCCTAGAAATTTCATTGGGGAGCAACAACATATCCACATTTTTCTCATGTATGCAGCCAAGAGAGGCTTACAGTCATGTTCTTTTTTCCCCATTTTCATCATGTGAAACATGTCTCAAGGTCTTTTAGGGAAGCTACATGGAAGAAAAAATAACAAATATTTGTAGTTCCCCCAGGAATGTGGTTGTATGAGATGTCACTGATTATGGCAAGGAAGAACAATCACAAAGAAATGATTTGGAGAGTAAAAATTTGGTGAGCAAGCAATAGTGCTCCAAGGTGGTCCTAGGGAGAAGCAGGATGTTGGAGAAGTAGGGTGATGGAGCAGAGCTGTACGAAACTGTTTTTCTCTCATTGTGTAACTTTTCCTGGTTCTGATTATATATGCCCTGCCTTCCTGAGGGTGGAATCCATCTGGATTATTTTTGCAAAGTGATTCGCACAAAGCCATTTCTCAATAGGAAATTTTAGGACTCTGAGTTCACAAATAACAGTTAATCTGTATAAAGCAATGAGCCAGGGGGATAAAACATTGAAGCCAAAAGACACTTTCTGTTCCTAGACTTTTTCCCCTGGACACACTATTCGGAAATCAACAGAATACAAAAATGCTAGCTTTTTCAACTAGCACTTAGTACAGTACCTGGTACACTAGTAGGCACTTAAATGTTTAATGATTGATTTCTACAGGAAAATTGCTTCCATCCCTTTGTTGGTTCTCTTATTCCAGTATTCGCTTTGAAGCATTGTTTTAAGATTGGTTGGAGAAGATTCTTAGAGAGGTTTGATTCTGCTCTGCCGTCTTGGCTTCACCTCCAATGTTTAATGATTGATTGATTGATCTTGAATAACAACTTCACTAGCACACTAATGGTGCCCACAGGTTTCATTTGGCACCTAGAAACTTTGTGAACCATTTGTTGCTTGGGGTCCCAACACTAGTACAGTTCAATCCAATCCAACAAGCATTTAATACATATATATAGCATATATGAAGTAAGCAATCAATCAACATTTATGCATTATTTGCTTTTTATGTGATACTGTTCTAAGTGCTGAGGATATTAAGAAATAACAAAAATAAGCCCTGCCTTTGAGGATCTATCATTCCAGTCAGGGGAGGAAATGACATTTGTTAACTAAATACTCTAACCCTGGATTAAAGGAGGCTGTCAGCAGCATAAATAATTGTTGAATGCAGTATGTAAAAATGTTAACTGAGGCAGCATTTTTGCTATAAAATGCAAAAAATATTAAGTTTAGTCACATGAGTTTTAACAGTACAATAAATGCTATTTGTGGATGAAATGGTAAAGAGGTTAACTCAGTTCAGTAATATTTTATTTTTCCCAATTACACAGAAGAACAATTTTAAACATTTGTTTTCTAAGAATTAAAGTTCTAATTGTCTTCTTCCTTCCCTCCCCCTGATATAGTTAACTCTTCCCTGATATAGTTAGCAATTTGATATATTGATATATTGATATATTGATATATTGATAAATGTGTTATCAAACAAAATATTAAGGGTTAACTCAGAAAATTATTTCCTTTCAACTCTTTCAACTACAAAAAAATCTTTTCTTGTCTTAATTTCAGAATTAGTATTTTAAGTATGGAAGAAATATGGAAAGAATCAGACTGAGAAGTCATGTTCTCTTGGAGACTCCTACGTGGTACAGTGACTAGAATATTGGAATATAGTTAGGAAGACAAGTTCAAAGCAGGCCTCATATACTTACTATTTAATTGACCATGTCACTTCACCTTTGTCTGTCTTAATTTTCTCATCTACAAAATGGGGATAATAATAGCATCTATCTTATAAAATTGTTAGGAGGATGAAATGAGAATAATATTTTTAATTCCTAAAAGTGCTATACAAATGGTAACTCTTCATATCCTGACTTGATTGCAGGAAGAATTTTTAACCCAGGATCTATAGACTCCCAAAGGATCTGTGGATAAATTTCAGAGGGAGGGGTATGAATCTGGATGGGACAGTATTTGATTTTTATTTGTCACTGATCTCTAACTGAAATGTAATACTTCCTCCAATTACCAATTCAAAATAAAAACACAATTCAGAGGAGTCCATAGGCTTTGCCAGGTTGCTAAAGGGGTTAATCACATAAAAATGGTTAGGAACCTCTGGTTTAGAGTGAGTCAATGGAAAAAGGGATTTCAGACCCAAGTGAGGAAGGCATAGTAATATCATAAATGCTGGAAGCAATAGATCTATCACAAAACCTAAGTAAGTAAACAGCCCTGCATTCAGTATTCATGCCAGGCGACAGAGATATGCAGGAAGCAGGTACTGGGCATATAAAGCATATGGAATATTTTGTAAGGAGGAAAATGCCATGGGAGGTCCACAAAAGACAAGTCCAGTTTAGAGTTGAGGGTCAGTAAGTCATAAAAACAAGAAAGAAGTCATTGTATTTCTGGACTGTCAGGGGAGGAGACATGATGTGCTATGCAGTCAGCATAGTTAAAGTGGGCATCTAGACATCTAAAAGAGTAGGTCCTATTTTGATTCTCAGAAGAATGGTATTGACCAATGAGAGCGCATGAGTAGCATCCTGGAAGCCGGCAGACTGAAGCTAGTGTCTAAGTAATCAAGAAATGGCAACCAAAGACCCAGGGGATGAAGTGACAGAGACTGAAGCACAAATAAATCTGAGAAAGGGGTATGGGATAGAATCCCCAAAGGGACCAATGACTAGAGATAATGTATAATAGCATAATATTGAAAAAAACCATAGATTAACACTTGCTCTGTAGCTTTTACTCTTAGAGAATCATCTGTGGCAGCAAGAAGTTAAGTGACTTATATAGGGTCTCACAGCCAGCTAGAAGTAAGCATCTCTGACTCCAAAGCCAGTTTTATGCCAGTAGCAGATAAATAAATAAATAAGTAAATTTGTATATGGTTTTGCTCATTAAATTATCACATTTAAAATAATACATTGAAAGGCATTGCTTGATTGGGAAACAAGTGCAACTTAATTAATTGAATTGACTTTTAAATGTATTCACATTTTGTTGTTGTTTTTACAAATGGATCTAACTACAAGCTGCTAGGCATTAAGAAATCTATGTCCAGTTTATAAGAAGTCAGTCATAACTTGAATAGAGGAAACCACCAAGGCATCTCAGAGTAGAAAGGGGCCTCAGATATCCTCTAAGTCAACCCTAACCTGAACAGAAATTTTCTCAATATTGTAGTAAAACAAGCAAGAAGTCATTGTATTTCTGGCCTGTCAATCAGTCAAAAGGAATTTATTATGTGCTCCCTAAGTGCCGGGCCCTCTGCAATGTGGAGTCAGAAGAAATCTGAATTTAAATTCTGACTCTGTTACTCACCAGCTTTATGAGTTTGAGACTTCTCTTAACTTCTGGGCTTGAGTTTCCTCATGTGTAAAATGTGAGTAATAATACCCATAAAAACTTCATAGGGTTGTAGTACTTTGTAACCTTAAAGGACTAAATAAATGCAAGCTGTCATTATTCTGGAATGAATGATCTATAACGAATCTGAAATCAAAGATCTAGAAGTGTGGGAGAAAACCCACAAAATTAATCCAGTGCAACTTTAGTC
Source organism: Monodelphis domestica (assembly GCF_027887165.1). NCBI lineage: Eukaryota > Metazoa > Chordata > Mammalia > Didelphimorphia > Didelphidae > Monodelphis > Monodelphis domestica. The sequence continues at coordinate 80,234,149 of NC_077227.1, read as the reverse complement.
AATCCAAACTCTAATTAGACAGTATACTTTTATTTATTTATTCATTTAGACCCTTTCCTTCCACTTTAGAATCAATACTGTGTATTGGTTCCAAGGCACAAGAGTGGTAAGGGATAGGCAGTGGGAGTTAAGTGACTTGCCCAGGGTCACACAGCTAGGAAGTGTCTGAGGCCAGATTTGAACCCAGGATCTCCCATCTCTAGGTATAGCTCAATCCACTGAGCACCCAGCTGCCCTAAACAGTATGCTTTTCTGAGTTGTACTTATTCATATATATATATATATATATATATATATATTTTTTTTTGCTTCACATCATAGAATGCCAGAGTTAAAAGGAAATTTCCCATCCATTCCTATTGTTGTTGGTCTGACTCTTTATGACTCCATTTGGGGTTTGCTTGCAAAGATACTGGAGTGATTTGCCATTTCCTTTTCCAGCTCATTTCACAGATGAAAAATGAGATAAACAGAATTAAGTGACTTGCTTAGGGACACACTGCTAGTAAGTGTCTGAGGCCAGATTTAGACTCAAGTCTTCTAACTCCTGACTCAGTGATCTGTCTACTGTGATTCTATATGTATCTACTATTGCAAGGGGCTCTGCTAGGCACAGGGGTGCAAAGACTAAATGAAAATAGTTCTGTCCCTTGACATACCAACATTTGACTAGGAGAGCTATAGAATAGACAGACAGATAGAAATAGATAATAGACATAGATATAAAAGAAAAGCTGAACATAACAGACCTGTAGTTGGATTTGCAGTTCTTTTTTTTCTATTCTACTATCCATATGCAAATGCCCATTCTATTTGGTGTTCAAATTCATAATAGAAGTTAATAAAAATAAAGTGAATAACATCTTCTATAATATCTGTTGAGCTCTGGTTGTACAATTGTGTGGATTCATCCATCGGGATAGTGACCCTGAGATGCTTCATGGTATTCTTGCTGAACATTGGTCTCTGCTATGTGTTTGTCTTTAGAGACCTTGACCCTTGCATATCCCTCTGATCATTTTGAGTCTCTGGGCACTGAATGGCCTCCTTCCTCAGACCCTGGACCAATCCTGTTCCAGATGGTTTGGCTTGACATCTGACGGCTGGCTTTAGCAGTGTCTTTTGGATATGTAGTATTTGCAACCTCTCTTCTTATGAACCAAAAGCATTTCTCATTTTTGTATCCCTAATGATTGCACAAAATTTGCATATAGTAGATAATTAATAAACATTTATTAAACTGAGTTGAAGTGAGTTAATTTGAGCTTTTGACTATCGTATATTTAATGGATATCAATAGGATATACCTCTTACAGACAAATGTGTATCATGAATGGATGGAAATATTGTAAAGGGGTAAAGTGTATATAAGTAAAATGATGCTGAAAAATAGTCACACAGAACTAATGGATTATTTTAGAGGCAGCAAACATCAGAGACACAATTCTAGTATTATTCTTCAAATTGATGATCTATAAGTTGGAAGATGACATTTTAGAGGTGATGTTTTCCAGCTAAGAATATACTGTAAAACAGGTTTCAAACATGTATCCCGTAACTCATAGAAGTGTTGTCTGAACCAAACTAAAATTGTAAAATATTTAACAAAATAATAAAAATGCAATATGACATCAATAATGTTAATTTGTGTTTTTTCAAAGTCAATATATGACTGCAGGGATCCATTTCTATTTGAATTTGATAGCACTGCACTAATGTACAAACATTTCTGAGAAGTAGTCATTTAGTCTTCTCTTGGAAACATATTAAAAAAGAATATACTATCCCCTGAAGCAGTCCAGCATGAATGAGATTGATGAAGGGAAAGAGAAAATATTCAAGGACTGTGGAACTTCTTGAAAAGCCCATTCCAAAAACTAGGAAAAAAAATGATAGAGAAAATAGAACTCCTAGGAGAAGTTCTCCCCCTCTTCAATTAATTTCCTTAAAAAAACAAACGCTTATCTTCTGTCTTGGAATTTATATTGGCTCCAAAACAGAAGAGCAGTAAAGGGATTAAGTAATTGGGACTAAGTGACTGGCCAAGGGTCATGCAGCTACGAAGGGTCTGCTCCATCTCTTCCAATCTTCCAATCAAGTGTCAAAGTGATCCTTTTAAACTTCAGTTCTGACCATGTCACCCTGCCCACCATATTCAATAAACTCCAGTGGTTTCCCCATCCCCTCCAAGATCAACTCTAAAATCCTTCCCATGGCTTTCAAAGTCGTCCAAAGTCTTCCAACAACCTTTGCAATCTTCTTACATCTTGCACTCCATGGCATAGTCTGTGGTCCAGTCACATTGCATTCCTTACCACTCCTCACACAAGACTCTCCTCTCAACTTGTAGTTTTGGGCTGTGTCTCTTACTTCTTTTTTTTTTCCCAAAGAATTGTAAAATTTATTGTATAAGTAGTGCAGTGTTTTTGAATGTTGCCACTGCCGCTATTGATTACTGTTACACAATAAGCGTTTACAACAGATTTTTGTAAATTGGCATCAGAGTACATATTTATACTAAAACAGCAAAATATAGATTAGGTACTGCATTGAATGTGCGTGTCTCTTACTTCTAATGTCTTCTGTCCTCATCTCCTGGCTTCTCTTGCTTCTTTTGAGAGCCAGCTAAAATCCCACGTTCTACACGCTGACTTTCCTGATTCCCCTTTACACTAACAGCCTTCTCTCTCTCTTCATTATTTCTTATTTATCATGCTATCTTGTTTGTACATAGTTGTTGGCACATTTCCTTCCTTAGAATGTGAGCTCCTTCAGAGAAGGGACTTTCATCTTTCTTAATATCACCAGTGGTTAGCTCAGTGCCGGTTGTGTAGCAGGTATTTAATAAATGTTTATTAACTGGCTGACTGGTGTCTGTAGTCAGAGAGGAGACTAGCAATCAGAGCTACTGCTGCTGTTTTCCTGTCAGTCAAAAATCACCACGGAAGCAATCAGGAGGCACTTGGAAGAGATGGAGGGATGGAGAAGTGGAAATGCACTTATTAAGTGCTTGGCTATGTGTTAAGCACTGTCATGAACTCTTGGAATCCAAATGTAAAATTGAAGCTAATCCCTGCCATCTAAAAGCTTTATGCATTCTTACGAGGAAGATAACAGTAGTGGTGGCCAGGCTTTGGAAATTTACAGGGACAGTGAATGGAGCCATTAGGGTGATAGATTGACACACCCTTTCCATTAGCAAAGTTAGTATTGATTTGATAAATAGTTCCAGAACTGGAAAGTTTGGGGTGGGAAAGGAAAATGTGTGGTGGCAGCGCCCTTGGTGAGATTTCTTTATGGCTAATTCCCAGAGTTATTTGTACTTTAGAGACAAAAGAAAATTATGAAAGGGAAAAAAGGCACACAAATGTGAATGTCTATGGGTCTGACTTCTGTGTGTGAGCACTATACATATAGACCCATATCTTATACTCTGTAGCTTGGCAAGAGCCACCCCTCACCCCCTTGTATTGGCCTTTAAATTCACACTTAGGAATATATATTATATTCTAATGGAGTGGGCAATGTGAGAATAAATAGATATGAATAAAATACATATGAAGCAGATACTATACAAAATCACTTTAGAGGAGAAGGCATTCACAATTGGGATTGGGAGGAATGGAAGGAAAGAGACATGAAATCTTCCCACTGAAGGTTGGAGTTGAGGTGGGAGATGCTTGAGTTGAATCTTGAAGGATATCAGGAATTCCAAAAGGCAGAAGGGTGGAAGGAGACCTTCAGACAGGGGGGACACCCAGCAAAGGTCTGGAGATGGAACATGAGTCAAAGACAGCAAGAATGCCCAAGTATCAGAGTGCCGGGAGATAAGTAATGTGTAAGAAATTAAAAATGACAGGAAGAGAAAATGTGAAGAGTTTTAGATGTCAAACAGAGAAATAACTCAATATTTCATCCTAGAGATAATAATGGTGCCAGCCCTTCTTCCAGTTAGCCATGTGTAGCCCATGGAATTAAAAAATCTGAGAAAAATAGGAAACGAATATATGTAGCATTTAAAATAGCTTTCAGAACAGTACTAACTCAGTGGCAAGAGGGTTAAATATGGAGCTAGAGGCCCTGGGTTCAAATTCTGGCTTTACCATTTACTAATTATCACTTAAGTTGTTGGTTTTGATCATTTTACTCATTTGCTATGCTTCTTGACTGCTCTGAATTTTTTTAACAATGTTGGCCTTGCTCTCTCTTACTTCACTCCTTCTCAGTCTCCTTTGTTGGATCATTGTCTGTGGTCCTCCCTCTAACTGAGAACTCTGGCCTTCTCCCCTTCTCTCTTTTTACCTCCCATTGGTTCAGTTATCATGTATAGTCAGATTATTCCTGAATCTATACTTACAGCATGCTCCAATCTATTTGTTCAGCATCAGTTCCACGTCACCATACCACCAACTGCCTCTTGGACTTTGACATATCCTGTAAGCATTTCAAGCTCAAAATGTCCAGCCTGGGAGTCGTTAAGTTTCTCTACTCTCATACACAGCCAAACTTTACCTATTTTTATTGAAGGCAACATACTAGACTCTTCACTCCTCTTCCATATTCAGCCAGTTGTTAAATCCATTCTTCCTCACAATATTTTTCTTCATCTTTTCTTCTCTCCATCTCACATAACTACCACCCTAGTGCCATCCCTTGGTATTTTTTGGAGTGGCAATATCTTCTCAAATGATCAACCTGTTTTCAGACTATTCTTCATCCAATCAATCCATCAGTCAAAATCCACCTAGATTCTAATATAATGTCCTTACAGCATAAGACTGGAAAAATTAATTACTAATAGCCACAAAGCTATAACCCAGGTAGCAGCAAGATTTGTGGCCATAATTGTAGTCATAATGCCTGGAAGGAAACAAAATAGGTGATGTAAGACATATCCTCAAGTCTTTTAAAGTATGGAAAATGGCACAACCATAGTGATCTATATGTGTGTGTTAGATAAAATATTTCTGAATATTCATTTGGCAAGATTACATTTGATATGAAGCCAAATGGGTTAGAATTCCTTCAAATAATGGTTTAAGAACCTCTACTTTGATTTCACTTCAAGTTTCACTGAAGTACTCATTCAACACTACCTAATAAATACTGTAAAAATTAAAATTAATATACAATAACTCCAAATGTTATATTTTATAAGATTTATTAATAATCACTAGAAGTAACAAAATGAAATCAAGTTCCCATGGCTAATTTACATGCTCAAATAGCCCACTTCACTGAAGTTGTGACCCAGGAAGCAAAGAAAGCTAAACATGGAACTCCACTCAATTTATCTTCTATGTCAATATGTAATGACAGGAAGTGAATGGGCTCCTGGGTAATGTAGTTCAAAGATACAAGATTTCCAATTATACAATACCTTTACTTCACTTTCTGACATCTTTACCCACCCATCTGTCATGGCTCTAAACCTTCTGGATACCATATTCTCATTATGCCACAAATTACAGATGACAAATGAAATAGTATATGCCCAGTTGTTATTTTCCATTATGATAATTTAAATTTATGCTCACAGGCATGCATTGTATTTAGATGCAGAAACTGCCAGCATTTTCATTTCTGGTTGATTTTCATTTGGAAATGACTCATAGTACTTCATCTTCTAATTACTCTGTCCCTTGATCTCTTTGTCAAGTGATATTCTGCAAAGAAATACCTTTGTTGTTGTTGTACAGTTATTTCAGTTGAGTCTGACTTTCTGTGACCCCATTTGGGGTTTTCTTGTCAGAGATCCTGGAGGTTTTGCTATTTCCTTCTCCAGCTCATTTTACAAATGAGGAAACTGAGGCAAAAAGGGTTAAGTGACTTGCCCAGAGTCACATAGCTAGTAAGTATCTGAGGCCAGAGCTGGACTCAGGAGGATGAATCTTCCTGCCTCGAGGCCTTGCATTCTTTTCACTATTCCACATAGCTGCCCCAGAGACACTTAAATATGTCTAAAAAGAAAGTCTGTTTTATTTATGTATTTCTAAAGCAAGGATATAATATATTACTTAGATGTATGTATATGCTAATCTATTTGTTTTAATTATCTTCTTCTGGCTTTTAAAATAGCTAATGATAATTTAAATGATAACTATATAGTTCTCTCAAACATACGTTTACATACACTGAGAAATTTGCAGATGAGATGGTGTACCAATGGAAGGTTGGAAAAGAGAATGAGTGAATGAATAAATTGGTAGATGGATTGGTGGCATTGAGGGCAATAACAGGTTGATAAGCAAGTGACAAGAGTCAAAACTCAAGTAGGTATTAAACTAAAAATAAATTATTTCTGAGTAACAATTCAGCCATTCTCTTTATTTTTACCTCTTTTATAAGTTACCCTGCTCTACTCTCTTCCCCTCATCTTCCATACCTCAAACACTTTCATCCTCATTCACAAGTTGCCCAGATGCCACTTGGCACAAGTGACAACATTCTTGTAATCCTGAAAATGCAAAGAATTGCATTGGGTTGCACTTTGGGGCTTCTGGGTAGCCAAATGGTGTAGAAGATTAAGGCGTCTACTCTTAAGGCCAGATCTTGATCTATTATTCTTCATGAAGTTCATTATTACTAGAAAAATCTCTTTTGAATGACTTTAGACCTCATTGAGTGGGCTATGTAATATTCTGGGGCTTGGGGGCAGCTGGGTAGCTCAGTGGATTGAGAGTCAGGCCTAGAGATGGGAAGTCCTAGGTTCAAATCTGGCCTCAACCACTTCCTAGCTGTGTGACCCTGGGCAAGTCACTTGACCCCCATTACCTAGCCCTTACCACTCTTCTACCTTGGAGCCAATATACAGTATTGACTCTAAGATGGAAGGTAAGTGTTCAAATCTAAAAATATATATATATATTTTGGGGCTTGATGTAGTCAACCATCTGCCATCAGAACATATAGAGGAAATCTCCATTTATGAGACGCTCCTCTTCTATTTTACCTCCATGGAAAATCATCCAGGAGAGTGAAAAATATCTTTGGTACTTTCAGATGGATATGTATTTACCAAAACTTGGCCCTAGTCCCATGGTGGTGAACCTATGGTATGCGTACCAGAGAGGGCACTCAGAGCCCTCTCTGTGTGCACCTGTCCCATTGCCCCAGCACAAAGTTCACCAGAGTTTGTTACTAGAAAGCCAGAGGTATGTGGGACTGGGTTGCACCCCTCCCCCTCTCCATGCGCTCCTAAGGGCATTTCTCACATCACCCTGCCCCTCTAAAAGGTTTGCTATCACTGCCCTAGACCATAACTTTGAAGTAAATTAGAGATATAAAGTGTATCTGAAGTGAGAAGAAGGATACTAAATCTATGAAACCAAAAGGGCATTTCCTAACAAATGTCATCCTGGTGAATAATAGAAGATGTATCATGCCATCTGTGAGGATGAGGATTATCCACGGTTATAATGAATCTTCAAATAGGAACATGTGGTATCTCTATAACAATGTGAATCTGGACCAGTACAAATGTTTCCTACAATTTGGAAGCCTTCTCCTAGGCTGGTCTCAGGGAAACTTCTGTCAGCTTTAAATTACTCCTCCCATCTGCCATACCCATTCCTATTTATAAGTCACTAAATACTACTGAGAGAAATCTCACAATTGCACTGACTGAGGTGCACTCCTGAGTCTCAGGAATTTTTCTACTATGAGAAAGTCTGATTTCTCCTGTAAATTCGTGGTAACTGCAGACTTCTCACCTTTGAAATATCCTCTGCTCTTGCAGCTTCCTTAAATTGGCTGGTTTCTCCTATAATTTCCATTTTAAGGAGGATGACTAGGCCAGCCATGAATTAATTTCTCTTCAGGATGCATTCTTGATTCTCTGAATTTCTTCTACAATGTTCTGACCAATACCTTGCCTGTTTCCCCTTTTCCTTCTCCTTTTATATGTTGTCTTTCTTGAATTAAAAATTCCTTGAGGAAAAGTATAGCCTTTCTTTTTGATTTTCTTTATGTTTTCAGCACTTCTCACAATGTCCATCACATAGTAAGAGTTAATAAATGTTTCTAGTTGTTGAGTGCTGGGAAACTAGAGAGCTGGACATTTCAGATGGTTCAGTAGATTTTAAGATGAGAGGCCAGAGATAGATGGCCTTACAGCAATTGTCAAAGAAACTGGGGCTCCATTGTCGGGGTAGGGGTGTATCTACAAATATACATTCATGCCAAACATTGATAAATTGTTAGTGGGAGATCCTGCCAGTTTTCTTACCCACTGGATATAAATGGCTAAAGTAAGAATTGAAAAAGTCAAGTGTTTTGCAAAATGGGTCTGACCAAATAGGCTGGCTCTTCCATTTTGGTATGTTGGGGCAGACAGTTAAGTGGAAGGAATGTGCTTGTTCTGGAAGCATTCAGTAAAAGAGATTGTTAAATTTGTTGGCTGGATTACAGGGAATTCCTGTCTGTAACCTCCACGATACCACTTGGCCGGAAGTAAACCTCTTTGCCAACAAAAAATTAAACATGGGATTCTACTCTGATCACAAAGTCCCACTGTGCTCTTTCTAGGGTCTATACTAGAAAAGTTAGTGATGAAAGTGTGCATGTGGAATCTAGGGGAAGGAGAGGTATAGAAAGGGGAAAGTGCCTTATTCCTTACTCACCCCCAGAACTTTACTGGTTCTTGGTTTTTGAAATCGTTCACATTCTTAGTGTTACTAACCCTTGATTTGCGAAGGTAATAGGTGTTGCGACTAAAGCTAATGAGTCTTTTCTTGTTTCAGTTTTCAATACCTAGCAGAGTTCCCAGCACATAGTTGAGGCTCGTTGGATTATACTATATTGGTGACAGCAGCCTCCCTCTCATTCTGAGGCTGCCTAGAAAAGTAGAAATAGCAAAGCTTCTGGGCTGATGCTCCCTAGGCTGCCTGTTGTAATGCTTCAACTGTGGAGCTAATGATTGTAAAAAGAAGTAGAATGAGAAAGCCAAGTGAGAATTCCTTACAGCAAAGCAGTGCAACCTGGAGAACCTGGTTATCTGGATGACCTTTCCTAAGCCCTTCTTTGGTTCCTTGCTTTTTAAGTCTTCAGGGAAAAGGTCTTGTGCATTGACTTGTTTTGTAAGCCTCTGGAGTTCCCAGACAGGGCACATAACAAAAGGCTAGACACTATGTCAACAACAGCTGTATCTTTATCTATATTTTTAGAGATTTTTCTTATATTCTTGGATGTGTCACAGGATTCCGACATTTAGGTTTCTCAATCAGCCAAATTGTCAAAGATGGAGCTGCTGAACTGGGGAGGGCAGAACACAGAGAAAGACCAGGAACAAGGATGGAGACCAAGGTTGGATTTTACCCAGGCTTCTGGGTGATACTTGGCTTTGGTAGTCTCCTTGGTAGGTTTTGTTGATGTTTTCTGGGTTTTAAAGACAGGGAACAGTTGAAAACATGTGAATAGAGTTGGTGAATACTGATTATTTCCTCTATTATCTTCAGTATAAAAGTGAAAAGCAGAATAGAGTAAGGGGCTTATCTTAACATTCACTTCAAAACAGACCAACTTTTGTGACCTGCTCTATCTCCTCCTACCTCCCATTCCATTTTTCTGTCTCTCCGTCTTACCTTGTCTCTCTTTGGTATGTGCTCCTTCCTAATGTCTACTGTTTTTATGCCACTTCTCTCGCTCTCCCTCCCTTTCCCTCTCTCCCTTTCTCTTCCCTCCTTCCTTTGCTTTGTTACTATGGTTACATATATTAGTCATAAAATTAAAAGGGTTTTAATATTTATTTTTATTTTTGAATTGTTTCCCATTTTATATTTTAAAAGTAGGCAATGGAATAGCATTTTAAAGATACACATGAAATAACTTTTTTTTTTACTTGTATGATTCACTTACTTAAAAGCTATTGATGAATCTTTTCTCCTGTCCTCCAGCCTTCTAACATACAAGTGTTCCTTTTCCATTGCCTTCTTCCATAATTTAATTCTAAGTATGGATCTCTGGATCTATACATCTATACTGTCAATCTGTAATTTTGAACATAAGGAGTTGAATTGAATTGTTGAGTTGGATTATGAGATCTTGCCTATTAGAATCAGACTCTTTCTTTTGAGGGGCAATAAGTCATGGAGTCAGGCCTTTTTCATCTCAGATATGGAATTACAGATTTTGAGGGACTGTCTGTTCAGATTTTAGAGCTTGAGATAAGCAAGTCAGGCTTAACAAATGTGTTTGGCATTTAGGATACAGCTCCCAAATTTGGAGAACCAAAGAAAGCTTTTAGTTTTTGATGAAAGAAAAAGGGGAAGGGTGTAGGGGCTGAAGATCACATACTACTATAGAGCATTAATCCAAATTAGGATCATCAAAGGCCTACCAGTAGCATCCTGATGTTTCCTCTGGAAGACTCACAGAGGGAGCTGAGTATCCCTGGAAAGAGAACTTCCTAGATTATAAAAGCCCTAAAGGCAAGTGTCTTCTTCCTTCTCTACATATATACTTTCTCCCTTTTCCTTTCCATTAAATATTCAGAGGAAGAAAAAACAGATAGCATCTCAAGCCTGGGCTGGATCAGTACCAATTTGGTACTGTCTAAAGTAGACCCAGGAGCCTCTGGGAAACTTCTCACTGCTGCTTGTCTATGCAGTGTGGTACCTACCATCTGGTGTCTATTACATAGAACTGATTCTATGAGCTCAAACTGGCCTTTAAAAAATGAACATCCCACAAAGGAAAAATTTTAATTCAGAAATAGGAACTGGCATTAACATAGCTGACCTTTAAAGTTTAAAAAGCTCTTGGCATACATTAGAACCACTGAATTTGAGGACTGGAAGGGACCCTTAGAATCCTCTAAAGGAATCCGTATCATGACATACCCGATAAGTGGTCATTCAATCTCTGCTTGGAAGACAACTTCCAAAGAGGGAGAAACCAATCCCTCTCTAGGCAACATTTTCCACTTTGTGACAGCACTAATTGTTGAGAAGTTTTTCCTGACATCATGCCTAAATTTGCTTGTTTGCAGCTGTATCTTCCCCCTATTCATTTTGATACTGCCCTCTGAGGCCAAAAAGAACAAATCTACTCCTTCTCTTTACGTGGCAACCCGTCAGATACTTGAAAACACTTATCCGTGTCCTTCAGAAACCATGGTTTCCAGAATTGGGCCCACTGCTCCAGATGAGGTTTCAAAAGGACAGAGTAAAGGAGATTCTCAGCTAGGCTTCTCTTAATGCCACCGAAGATCTCACTAGCTTTTTTTGTTCTCCACATCACATTGCTGACTCATCTGGAGCTTAAGGTTATTTCATTGTTATCCTTTCCAACAACCCTATTTAGGACTTCTTTAGAAATTACTGGGAACTCCAAGATGTTCTTCAGTTGTCTTCCCGTCATGATGCACTAATGTAAACTCAGACCTTGGGCCAAGATGGTTGCTTTGGAATGAGAATACCCAGATCCTTCATGTCATATTCCAGCAAAATTATGAAATTTGAATCAATGAAAAATAATTGTGGAATCTAGTGATAATAGTAAGTTACTTCTGCACCAAATCTACATAAGAAGTCAACCAGAAGTCCACAGGCAATAGGGAAGGTGACCAAAGTCAAAAAAGCCCAACTCTATAGCATGGCTAGTGGTGGGCCAGAGACACACAAAGACTGAAAAGCTTTGTATCTAGAGCCAGCAGGTGTAGACCAGTCCCATCTCCCCATGCCCCAGACTTAGGGTGGTCAGAAATCCTCAAAATAATCAGATAGTTTCAGAGTGGAGAATTTAGAAGCCTTGGGAATTAATAGAGAACTTCTGTCCCTATCACTCTCCTGAAATGTTGTAGAGGTCCTGAAGATTTAGTACTTTAAACATCAAAGATCTTGGGGAGCCTAACCTCAGGAAAAAGAAGTCAGTGCAGGAGCCCATGAGATCCAGGGTGACTCCATGCAAGGCCTGTCTACCCCATTCAAAAATACAAGAAGGGGACAAAGCCTGATCCTCACATAAAGTTCAAATACAGGAACTAAAGTGGGAGAAATGAGCAAATCAAAGGAAACACCAATGAAAATACAAAAAATTATCATAGATTCTTAGATCCCTCCAAAGAAGGAGAATAATTCCATAACAACTGAAAGTTAAAGACTCAAAGAAAGCAAAGTAGATTTTCCGATAAGCCTACATGACTAGCGAGCTGGGCCTAGAGATGGGTTAAAATCTGGCCTCAGACATTTTCTAGCTATGATACCCTGGAAAAGTCACTTAACTCCCACTGCCCATACCACTCTTCTGTCTTTGAACCAATATGCAGTACTGGTTCTAAGACAGAAAGCAAGGGTAGTTATTCTGGTTTTTGTTTTTAAGAAAATGACTACCTAAAAGAAAATGAAGCAAGAGATAAAATAATAAATAGTTAAGAAAAGAAAATGGCAAACATTTACCCAAGTAAGGACTCTCTAAAAACTAGAATAAACCAAACAGAAATCAATTACTCTATAAAATAGTGAGAATTTTTAAGGCAAAATTAATAATTGGAAAAAATAGAAGAAAACATAAAACCAAAACAACAGACCTGGAAGAGATCAAGAAAAGATAATTTGAGAATCATTGGACTCCCTGAAAATCATGTTTAAAAAAATCCATGTACTATATTTTAAGAATTCATAGATGAAAGCTGTCCCAATCTCTTAAAACCATAAAGCACTATATAGATATAAATAATCCACTGATCACCTCCTTCTTATCTTTCCAAAAGGAAAAGTACTAGGACTTCCTAGCTTCCACACCAAAGAAAAAACATATTGCAACGTAAGAGAAAGATGTAGTTCGAGTACAAAGGAACTATGATCAATATCACACAAGACATGGCAGCTTCTGAAAGGACAGCTTAAAATACAATATTTCTAATGGCAAAAAATAGAGACTTCCAACCAAGAACTTAACCTGCATAGTTAATTGTGATCCTAAAGGGGGAAAACAGAACTTTAAATGAATAGAGCAGAGGCTTCAAATATGCTGGCCCCATAACCTTCCTGTGAACCAGATTAAATCTAATTGGGAAATATTTAACAAGGTAAATAAAGATACAGTATCAATAACGTTACATTTTAAAACAAGTCAATATGTTGTCTCCAGGGTTACATATCTATGGCTTAGTGGTCTCCATCCTATTTGAATTTGGCACCACTGGAATAGAGGAATTGCAAAGACCTCTGTTGACAAAACTAGAGGTGAATAGGAACTTTGAAATACAAATACAAAAATGCCAGGAAACCTAGAAAGAAAGAAAATTAGAAGGTACTTATAGGACGATGTAGGGCTAATGAGGGAGTTAGATTAGAAAACTCCTTTCCAAACTGTCTAAACTGATCTCCTTGCTGTTCCTCATCTGTATTCTATCTCCATATGTTTGCATAGCCTGTCTCTCATCCCCCAAATCTACTCCCTTCTACCTCTGCCTCAAAGAATCCCTGGTTTGTTTCAAAATCCACCTCAAACACCACCTCCTACTTTAGGCTTTTTTAAATATATATACTCTCATTTGCTAGTGTCTTGCCACAACATTACCTTATATTTTGAATATTCCTCTATATGTTTACTTTGCCCACATATAGAATGTAAGCTCCCTTAGGGCAAGAACTGTTTCTTTTTTGTATTTGTTTCCTCAGTGGCTGGCACCCAGTAAGAACTTAATGAGTATTTGATGATGGATTGGTTGATTCTAGATCTAACCCTACAATCCAATAGTTCCCACTCTTAATGGGGGTGCATTGAAAAGGAGATGTCAGGTTATGGTCATAGGAATCACTGGCCAATGACAGGAGCCATCCCTCCCTAATTAATTCCTAACTTACTCATTAAGGAACAGGACTACAGAAGATGGCAGTTGAAGCCAGGCCTGATCTTGGTAATGACTTGTCCCCTTAGTTCTGAAGAAACCATTACAACTGCTCATGCCTTAGATATTCAGATTAGGACAGTACCATGTCTCTGTGGTTGACAGCTGGAGGTAGTGAGACCCACTCAAGATCCCACTTGGCTTTGGCATCAACAGGTGGTGTGGTTAAAAAGACTTCAAAACAAAAAAGATCTAAATTTCTGGGAAGCCGTCTGAATTTAGACAATTAGTCAGGCTTTTTCCAGGATACTTCCAATGTTTGGGGAAGGCCTTGAACTTTGGCAGGATCACTTTGGACTTCGGACTTTGACTTTGGACTCTCTGACTGATACCAGTTCACCCACTCATCTTATCCCTTCTATACTGGTGCCATAATTGCTCTGGGAACTCACTTAGGCTGGCCTTTAGGTCATTCTGTTCTCCCAGTTTGAATTGTTTACACAGCCTTCCCAACCTTCTTCCAGGTGAAGATTACACCATCTTGGAAATTCCTCTGGTTCCTGGCATTTGCTGGTCCTACCTCAAGCATAGCCCCCTAATATGAATCCAGAAGAACTCATAAACCTATAGTGTAGTTGGGGTTCCATCTTCTTCTGTGGAGGAGTGGTTGTAAGCCTCTGAAATTCCAGCCAACAAATCAACATTCCTTTTTATTAAGCACTTGTTTTATCCCAGGCTCTGTGCTTGGAGTTATGTTTACAAATACAAGCAGAAAGGCAGCCCTTGCCCTCAAGGAGCTTACATCTTAACAAGAATTGGTAACACAAAAAAGGGAATTTAAAAGGGAGTAAGGAGGAGAGATGAAGGTCTAGGGACTTGGTAAATTGTAGAGAAAATCTAAGAGTCAGAAATGCATCCTGTAGAGAGAGCAATGATATCATGTCTAGCCTGGGCATCCTACTTAAAATTGATGTTTAGCCAACTAGAAGCAGAGACTGCAGAGGGTACTTTGAATGGGAAATCCAGGGGTTCAGAGAGTTTCCAAGGTGAAAGAGGTTTCTGGGGCATTGTAAAGAAACACCAGGAGAGTCAAGAGTGCGACAAGGCGGAGTAGCCAGTTGGCTCAGTGAATTGAAAGGTCCTGGGATCAAATATGACTTCAGATACTTCCTAGCTCTGTGCCCTGAGCAAGTCATTTGACCCCTTACTGCCTAGCCCTTACTGCTCTTCTGTCTTAGAACCAATACACAGTACTGATTCTCATGTGGAAGGTAAGGGTTACCAAAAAAAAATCAGAATCAAAAAAGAATATAGTCTGGAATGAACCCTTTTCAGAGTTAAGAATCCAACAGATTTGTCTTATGAGTCTTTCCTGAGGGGTAGGCAGAGAGAATGGGGGAGGGAGAAGTGAAGTGGGAGCTTGAAGACAGAACAAGGACCCTGGCAGGAGATTATAATTTATAGAAGTAAGTCAGGACACAGCCTTGCCTTTTCAGGTTACAGAAAGAACCAGCTTATGAGATGGAATAAACTAGAAATCTGTTAATTGGTAAACAAACGCTTCTAAATGTCTGAGGCTTCTCCTGCTTTCTCCATAAAAGGCAGTGTTGAGCCAGGAGGGCAGGCAAGCTTTGGAAGTCATCTCAGCACTGTAATACAAAAGTTATCCACCAATTATTAATTCTCTATGCATTCATGTTTCGGATTTAGATAAGAAAGGGTTTTGGTAAGAAAGAGATTTATGCAGTAGAGTTTGGGGAGTTTTTTCTTTTTGCACTGATGTTGTTCAATTACTCATTCATTCAACAGATTGATTATATGCCCACTGTGTATATGCACTGCCCTGTGCTATGTGATGGGGAAGATACAAAAGTAAATTTGACTCAGTGTCAGCCCTCAAAGCTCTAACAATCTGGAGGAGATAAAACAGAAATTACAAGTTAGGTACATAAAAGCACCACAGTTAGATGAGGGGAGAGAGCACTTCCAGCTAGAGGGAATCAAGGGAGGCTTCATGAAAGAGAAAGATTTAAACTTGGTTGTAGAGAATGAGCAGGATATACAATAAGCAGTGAAAGTGGGTAGACAACAATCTATGAGCAGGTCACAGAATAAGCAAAGGCATGGAGCTGGAAAAATACAGGACATACTTAGGAGTGTCCCATAGTACAGTTTTGCTGAAGCATAAAAGTAAATAAGCCCTTTCAAGATAGATCATTAGATCCCAGATCATTGAATTTTTTCACTTTCAGCCCATTTTCAAGTGTACAAGTCTAGAAGACCTTGAGAAGAATGGATCAGTTCCAGGATCATCCTGGAGCAAAGACTATCTAGGAC
Organism: Monodelphis domestica; assembly: GCF_027887165.1. NCBI lineage: Eukaryota > Metazoa > Chordata > Mammalia > Didelphimorphia > Didelphidae > Monodelphis > Monodelphis domestica. Next base: position 80,218,020 of record NC_077227.1, on the reverse strand, counting down.
AAACAGTGGTCCAGGGTAGGGCTCTTGAACCTACCCAATGTTCAGTCTCATCCCTAACTATAATCTAAACAGCCCTGAGTTAAAAAGAACTAGGCAAAGACCCTCTTGGCCTCACTGTATTCTTCTCCCTCTGGATTTACAAATTAAAAATGGAGCAGAAAAACTTTTGTTCTACTAAGTCAGCAAGTCTGTCAGCCAGCCACTTTTATGGAGCAGCTGCAATCTACAAAAGCCTAGGTTCTATGCAATACGTGTGTTTTGGGGTCAAGATTACAAGAATAAACTTTCCCTCCCTCAAGCAGCTTAAAATACAGGGGGGAAGCCAGTGAGGGAAAAGACCAAAGGACAGTTTTATAAAGTAGAATATGATCTATTAGCAGAGGGGAAATCTAGAGGTAAGCAAGGCAGGGAAGCTCCCTAAGCTGTGGCACATCGCTGGAGTCATGAATTATTATTATCAATATTCTGTACTTTTTAAAAGTAAATGTAAATATTTTAATACCAGAAAACTATGGGTTCTGTTCCACATAAATGTTTATTTGCCATAATCCAAGTTACTGTTCTATGTAAAGTCCTTCCTGGGGACACACAAAGGGGGTACAGTCCTTGGGTACACAAGTGTTTTGTTAGGCTTCTATTTGCTCATTCTAGACTTCTTGCTGGCTATAGGATCTCCAAATAGAAAACTCAATAAAATGGACAACTGTTGTCTAATACCAGCCATTCAAATGAATGAATGAAATGCACTTATTCAGAACTTATAGGTCAAGCACTGTGCTAAGCACTAGGAATTCAGATACAAAGGACCCTCAAAAAGCTTAAATGCTAGGAGATGGATATAATACTTATGTATACCTACTTGGAAACACCCCCAGTTTCCATCCAACAAGTTGAGTCATGAGGGCATGACTACCCTAGGTTCAAGGTACTCTTCTGGGTCCTCATTCCTAAAACTATATATCATAAACCTCTATTGATGTATTCATCCTTAATAGTCAGCCATTTGACAAAAGTAAGTCAAAGAAAGGCATTTAACCAAAATGTAACAGCTTGAACAACAATCCCTATATAAACCTGGGATAGGATCTCCAACAGATATGCATTCTCAGTGGGAAACAATAATTGGACTTATCCTCAATTTTTCCTTCCTTCCTTCCTTCCTTCCTTCCTTCCTTCCTTCCTTCCTTCCTTCCTTCCTTCCTTCCTTCCTTCCTTCCTTCCTTCCTTTTCCTTTCTTTCATTATATGTTAATACAATTTTAAATAATATTTTTATGACATTTTCCAATTCATGTTCTCTCCCTGCCTCCCAGCATTCTCCCCTCTCCAAAATGGCAAGTAATTTGATATAGGTTGTACATGTGCTGTTATACAATACATATTTTTATATTCATCATATTGTGAAACAAGACACATATTGCTTACATTAGAGAAAAGTTCAAGAAGGAAACAAAGTATGGTATTCTTCAGTAAAGAATGGTATACTTCAATCTACATTCAGATTCCATCAGTGGTGGTGGATTGCCTTTTTCATCATGAGTCCCTTGGAGTTATCCTGTATCCTTGTACTTTTGATAATAATTGAGTCATTCACAGTTATTTATCATACTCTGTTGCTGTTACTGCATACGTTCTCCTGCTTATGCTCACTTCACTTTGCATCACTTTACATGTCATTCCAGGTTTTTTTGTGATTATCTTGTCATTTCTTATGGCACAATAGTACTCCATTACAGTTCTACATAACAGCTTGTTCAATCATCCCCCAATTGATAGATACCCCTTCAATTTTCATTCTTTGATACTATCAATATTTTTTGCAGTTAGATCCTTTCCCCCTATCTTCAATACCTTTAAGACAGGGGTCCCCAAATTACAACCTGTGGGCCACATGCGGCCCCCTGAGGCCATGTATCCAGCCCCTATCACACTTCCGGAAGGGTCACCTCTTTTGTTGGTGGTCAATGAGAGGAGCACTGTATGTGGCGGTGTGCAAAGTGTGGCATCGCTCACATACAATACTACTTCTTGTGACAGAATCCTTTGTGTGGCACCTTAGAACAAGACACCATGCAAAGGATTATGTGGCTGCACAATGGAAGACGTCCCCATGGTGAACGGTGATCTGATGGAGGGGATTCTGTACTGTGTATACTGCTGCCCGGTTAGGGTTAGGGTTAGGTTTTTATAGTCTGGCCCTCCAACAGTCTGAGGGACAGTGAACTGGCCCCCTGTGTAAAACGTTTGGGGACCTCTGCTTTAGGATATAGTCTTACTAGTGGTATTTCTGGGTCAAAGGAATGTACATTGTGGTGATCCTTTGGGTATGATTCCAAATTGTTTTCCACAATAGTTGTGCCAGCTAACAGTTCCACCAACAATATATAGGTGTCCTAATATTTCCACATTCCCTCCAACATTTGTCATTTTTCTTTTTTTGTCATATTAGCCAGATTAATAGGTCTGAGGTGATAACTCAGAGTTATTTTAATTTGCATTTTTCTAATTAATAGTGATTTGGAGCATTTTTTTTTCAAAAACTAAAGATAGTTTTAATTTTTTCATCTGAGAATTGCCTGTTTATAGTCTTTTACTATTTGTCAAATCAAGAATGCTTTGTAATCTTATAAATTTATCTCAATTCTTTATATATTTGAGAAATAGAGCCTTTGTCAGAGAAACTTGGTATAAAGATGTTTTCCCAGTTATTTGTCTACAAATCTTGGTTGCTTTGGTTATGTTCGAGCAAAACTTTTAAAATTTAATGTAGTCAAAGTTATCTATTTTATATCTTGTAATTTCCCTTATGTTTTGTTTGGATATAAATTCTTCTCTTATCCATAGGTCTGACAAATACACTATTTTATACTCTCCTAATTTGTGTATGGTATCCCTCTTTATTAAAAAAAAAACATTAGCTTCAGTCTTAGAATCAATACTAAGTATTGGTTCCAAGGCAGAAGAGCAGTAAGGGGTAGGAAACTGGGCTTTTAAGTGACTTGTCTAGGGTCACATAGCTAGAAAGTGTCTGAGGTCATATTTGGACTCAGGACCTCCCATCTCCAGGCCTGGCTCTCTATACACTGAGCCACCTAGTTGCCTTTCCTCCTTTATTTCTAAATCATGTGTTCGTTTTGACTACACCTTGGAATAAGGTGTGAGGTATTAGTCTGTGCTTAGTTTCTGTCATACTGTTTTCTAATTTTCTCAGCTGTTTTCATTGAATAGTGAATTCTTCTCAAAGCTTGGATCTTTGGGTTTGTCAAACACAAGGTTATGATGGTCATTTACTTTTGTGCTCATGCCACTTTCATGGGTGAAGTATCTGTTGGACAGATTATTATGGGCATTCACCTCTCCATGGTTTGACTTTGGGCAAAAGGTAAAAGAGTGATTCCCTCAGGGTTCTTCCTTTATAGCTGTCTTCTTTCTTGGATGCTAGGGCTCCTCCTTCAACTCAATCTAGGCTAGCATATTTTTGTTTTTAATATTGAGACAAGAGAAATAGCTTATCTACCCTTATTATCACTGTGTTTCCTGTGTGATGTTAGTTGCCTTAATCAATTGTCAAGGTTATATAATCCTCTCAAGTCACTTCTTTATGCCTCCTAAAGAAGAAAGGAAATGTGAACATAACAAAAATGTGTAAGGGGAACAACATGCTTTATAATCTTTAATTGGGTTATTTAGAAGGTGACCCTCTCAAAATTCAACTGCTTCTAAAGAACTGAATTGCCATTTCAAATCTTGCAGCCTTTATAATCTGTGAATGTATTACTTAGGGTGATCATTCATTGTCTAAAAAAGGGAAAAGACTGTGAAATAGGCTTTGGCCCACACTCTAACACATGAAGGGAATGGTGGCCAGGGAAGCATGTTTTGGTTTGGAAAGTTAGAGGGATGGTAGGTGGAACCATGGAGTTCCAGAGATAGACCATTTTCAGAAGCAATCATTATATTGGTTTGATTACTGTGTCCAGAGCAATTGATTGAAAGTGGTGGTGGTGGTGATGGCAGGATAGGTAGTAAAGAAATGGATGATAGGATGGACTGGGAAGTAATCCCGGGTATTTCCAAGATCCTCAACATCCCTGGCATTTCCAGGATGATATTGTTATAGAAAGGAAAGGAAGAAATAGAATTGTCACTGCATGAAAAAAATTTATCTATTAAAAGTAATCTATATGAAGGTTTTCCACAGGAAAATATAAACTTCTTGAGGTCAGGGACTTTTTCCATTTTGTTTTTATATCTTTAACATCTTAGCACAGTGCCTTACACATAGTAGATGCTTAGTAAATGCTTAATGGATTTGATTAGAGAATAATCCAATTCCTGTGCCAGAGAGAGCTCTGTGGTGGTCTGGAGGTGGAGGATAAAGGGAGAAGGGAGACTAGAGCAAAGTTAGAGATGCTGCTGTGATCTTAAACCTGGGGGATGCAGAGGACATCAGTTTCTATTAAGGCGGTTCCTCAAAATAAAGGCCAATTATTTCATCTAGGGGATTTTTACTCCCATCGTTTCTGCTAGCTTTGTGGTCATGTAAACACAGGGGAAAATTCAGTATGTGTTGCACAGATGTTTGATTTGCAGTAAGTGTTTTGTTTTCCTAAAGATTTAGGAGCTTCATTCCAGATGTGACCAATTTAATATCTGCAACCAACTTGAAGATAACCAATTCAACAGGAACAAAAATAGAGGGTTGGAAGCAAATTGAGACACCATCCATTCCAAACCCTTCATTTATAGTTAAGGAAACTAAGGTCCAGAGAGGGAAATAACTTGCCCCAAGTGACTTAGCTCTATTACAATGTCTTTCCCTGGGTCTGGAGAAAAGCAAAACTACCACTTTTTTCCACTGGAAAGCCATTATATCTGTCAGTACTCAAATCTACTATTAATTTAATAAAATTACAACAGCAAGATAATGTGATTTCTTTCCTATCTGAAGTCTAGGGTAGAAAAACAACACAGAGAACACCCTGTGGGTTAAAGAAAAGGAAAAAAAAATGGATTTTCCCAACTAACTTTAAGTCAATTCAACAAGCATTTATTAAACTTTCTTACAAGTTGCTAAATATGCATGTAGCAATGGTTCCTTCTACCAGTTATGGTGGCTTCTCATTTTCTTGCTCTGACTATAGTTAATGACCCTCAAAAATAATTGCCTGCAAAAAATATTTCATTTCCCTCAGTTTTGTCTCTTTAGGATATGTCTTCAATCTTTCAATAGATTTGTGATCTCATCAATGAGGGGATTACCTACAATGATGCAGATTATGGTCCTTCCATGCCTTTCTATCTTGTATGAATCTTTTCCATGTTTTCCCATAAATCCATCACAAAGGGTCCACTCAACATACTAGGGTCCTTCCCCCAGATCTCTTGGCATAGCTTAGAAAGCAATGGGGCACAAAAAATATCCATCAGTTTTACCTCATCCCATTGACAAGCTTATCCTATCTCTTTTTCTGGTCTTACTTCTCTTAGACAATTACCCTTGGGCCTCTTCCTTTGTTTCATTCTTCTTTAATAATACATCATCACCTAATAATGCCAATATGTATATTTTCTTTCAAATGACATGCAATTTCTATTCTTTGGAACCCATGGCATTCTGTGAATTTTAACTACATAGTATCACTGAAAAAATAATGCTATAATGATGAGCCTTTGTTCAGGGAAAGACTCAAGATCATTAAAAACACCATATAATTTCCCAAATGCAATTTAGTTTGTTCTCTTCTTCCTACTTAATTCTGTATCCAGTTAATTATCTACATGCAGCATCTGTCTAAGCCATATTTATCAATGGGCCAGCTCTGTGGGCTGTCCATTGAACCTCAGGAAACCACCACATTTGAACTTTAAACAACATGGTCCCCATTGTACTATGAAAGGAAGTAGATCTGACACACAAGAGAAAAAGGCAAAAAGTGCAGCTACACTAGACCAAGTCTACATAAAATTAGATTCTTATTAATGCTGGAAGTGATAGAATTTTAGGGACTGAGGGATTATTTCTCAGGAAAGTCAAGAGATATGTTATTGCTATTGAAAAAAGTTATCTAGAAAATAACTGTGTATTTCTTCTTTTTCATCCCCTGATGAAGGTATGGGAAAAGATGAGATAATCCTTAAATGTTATTCTACAACAAAACACAATTGGATGAAAGGTCCAAATAATACAAGGTGTATTTATTGCTTGTTGACCACATAAAGAGTATTTAATTAAGGAAAAATCACCTTGCTCTACCAAATACATTTGCACAAAAAGTCACCTACTCTTGCAACATACTTTATTCTCAATTTCACCTTCTAAATTCCTTAATTTGGGGGGGTGGCAACTGGGTAGCTGGGTAGCTCAGTGGATTGAGAGCCAGGCCTAGAGATGGGAGGTCCTGGGTTCAAATCTGACCTCAGATACTTGCCAGCTGTGTGACCCTGGGCAAGTCACTTAACCCCCATTGCCTAGCCTATACCACTCTTCTGCCTTGGAGCCAATACAAAGTATTGATTCTAAGGTGGAAGGTAAGGGCTTTAAAAAAATAAATTCCTTCATTTTCTTTAAAATTCAGGTGATTATTCCTCTATGAAATCTCCCCTGATATCTCTCTAACTAGTATTTTCTTCCTCCTCAAATTTTTCTATAGCATGTTATTATATAATGTCTCTTTTACCACTTTCTGCCTATATATTTTCCTTATCCCTAAGACAATACAAGTTTGTTGAGGACAAGAACAATTTTATTTTTTGTCTTTTTACCTCTAGTAGTTGCCAGTATTTGTTCTGCACAAGAGATGCTAAATAATTGTTTGTTAAACTTAATGAGGAGATCATTGGTTTGCTAAACCTGAATCTTTCAGATCTACTAGTGTAACAATCCTTTAATTGAGGCAATTAGCCATGCAATTTTAAAAAAGAACATTGGATATTGCACTTGGGCCTCTGGATATTTCAGTTATTTAGATAATTAGTGCATAGTTCAGATAATTGCCTCAAGTTCCTGTTGGAAGCAACCTTCCTGATATCAAAATGTCAGAGTGGAAATTAGTAGGTGTGTGTTTGTGTGTGTGTGAAGTGGGGGTGGGCAGAGGCAACATTCAGGAAGAGTTTCCCCATAATAAACCTTAACTGAAGTTGTCAAGATATGAAGTAAGACTGGAAGCAATGAGCGAATTCACTAAGGTTCAGAGAGGTTAAGTGATTGTCCAAAGTTATACACCCAAAGGGACATAGTAAGTAGTAGAGTCTAGATTTGAACTCAGGCTCTCTGATTCCAAATTCCATACTTTCCTTTCTGCCCTATCTAGTTCAACCTCCCTTCTACCTTCACATCCTTATATTACAGATTAGGAAACGGTGTGCAGGGATTGTAAAGATTCCTAGGCAGTCAGTTTCAGAGTTGAGATTTGTCCTCAGGTCTTCTGAGAAAAAAAAAATCTAGTTTTTCCCATTGTATCATAAGTGTCTGCCTTATTTTCCAGTTCCAGATTCAATGCTTTCTCCTACAGTGCTTCATCAATTGAAAGAGAATGAAATCTTATAGATAATGGACACTGACTGAACAAAAACAGTTACTTTAGCTTCCCCCCACCCTTGTATAAATTGTGGAAACTTGGGAGGGCAGAGCCTGGAGCATTCACTGGGTCCCAGACTGATTCCCCTTCCTCTGGTTAGGGAGATCAATGGTGGGAATTGACAAGGGACCTTATCTCTGTTACAAGACATATAGCCTTTGGCATAATCCAATGTAAATCTTGGACTATTTTAAGGGTTTTGTTGAACTATGATCTTCCTGTTGGTCATGCTAATGAAAAGAAGAAGAAGAAGAAGAAAGGATATTTTATATGGTCTGAAATGTAGCCTGTGGCTAGTCTAATAGGAGTGGGGTAAATGGGAAAAAATATAAGCCATATTGTTTGCTGACAGTAACTAATGAGTAAATTCTATCATTTGGAAAAGAACAAGGAACAGACATTCTTTTGTATGGTGACAGCTATGAAGACAAAACTGAAAATACCAAAGAAATTATATCATGGCTAAGATGAGCAAATGGGCAATGTTTTCTCTTAAGATTCATGAGATCATAGATCTAGAGTTGGAAGAGCCCTTAGGGAAACTCAGAATCTACCAACTCCAACCCATTCATTTTGCAGATGAAGAAATGCAGACCAAAGGAAGTTAAATGATTTGTTCAATATCACATAGGTAGTAAGAGGTGGGAATTTGATCCTAAGTCCTTAATCCTTCCCACAGAATGTCCCATGCTCCAAAACAATTCCTTTTTTCTTTAGCCAATGATCTTTCCACTGTACTGTAATTTTTATTTTTTTTATTATTAATAGAATTTATCCAGAAATGTCCCAGTCCCTCCTTGACTTGCTCCAACACAGAAGGCATCATCCAGGAAGCAGACATGTTCAGACAAATTATGTCTTTCATGTTTCCATCTTTTAGTTCACTCTGGAGATAGCATACACCATTTATTCTTCAAGAATTAAATCTGTAGCTCTCTATCACATTCCTTTGGTTCTACTCACTTTGTGTTCATTATCCTATGTAGTTCTTTCCAGATTTTACTAAAACCATCCTGCTCATCATTTCTTATGGTACAGTAGTATTCCATCACAATCATATACCATGATTTGTTTAGCCATTCTCCAGTTGATGGACATCCTCGCCATTTCTAGTTCTTTGCCAGCACAAAGAGAGCTGCTATAATATTTTCGAACACATAGGTTATTTTCCTTTTCTCCTGATCTTCTCAAGAAACAAACCCAGCTATGGTATATACACAGTTTTATGATACTCTAGGCATAATTCCAAATTGTTCTCCAAAATGGCTGGATCAGTTCACAACTCCACCAAAAGTGTATTAGTGTCCCCATTTCTCCACATCCCCTCCAACATTTGTCATTTGACCCTTTTCTCATTTTAGCCAATCTGATGGGTGAGAGATGATATCTCAGCATGGTTTTAGTCTACATTTCTTTCATCAGTAGTGATTAAGAGCACTTTACTCTTTACTTTATTTTCTTTACTATAATATAATTAACGAATATCAAAAGTGCATGTTAAGATAGAAGTGGAAGGAAATAAGCATTTATTAAGAGCCTACTATGTGCCAGGTGCTAGCTATGTACTATATAGATACTGTCTCATTTGATTCTTATGACAAACTAATGAGGTAAGTGCTATTATGAGAGGTATTCAGAGGTTAAGAGACTTATCCAGTGCTACTCTATCATTATTGTTGTTTATCCTTCATTTTTTAAGAAGACCAATAGCATCATGAGGCAATGTCTCAACTGGTGTGTGAATTGGATTTTAGTGAGGCAGAGTTGGGTAAAGCCATCAAATGTAGAAAATGTCTTAGATCCTTTCAGTGGGGGAACAACACATACAAAGAGAAGTAAATAGGAGGTAAATTCTTTGGAGGCAGCTTGGTGGCATGATGGATAGAGCATTAGGCCTGGAGTCAAGAAGAACTGAGTTCAAATTCATCCTCAGACACTTTCTAGCTGGGTGACCCTAGACAAGTCACTTAATATTCTCTACCTCAGTTTCTTTATGTGTAAAATTATCTGGTGATGGAAATAGCAAATCATTCCAGTATCTTTGCTAGGAAAACACAAAATGGGATCAGGAAGAGTCAGATATAACTGAAGAAGAACAAAAATTCTTTTGAAGGGGTGAACTAGAATAGACTTATATAGAAGATGGTGCCTGAGCTGAGCCTTGAAAGAAATTAGTGATTCTAAACAACAGAAATGAGGAAGGAGTTATGTTACAGATGTGGAAATTGGGGTGCAAGGTATAGACAGTCTAAATACCCAGTGATGGGGAATAGAATATTGTATTATGGGAACAGTAACAGCCAGTTTGTCTGATATGTAGAATGTATGAAAGGGAATAAGATATAATTTGCCTAGAAAAGATTGTCTGGATCCAGATCATGAAGGGTTTCACATTATGAACAGAGGAGTATGGATTTTGCCCTTATAAGCAATAAGGAGCCACTAGTTTCCTATAGAGACAAGTGACAGGGTCAAACTTATGGTTTAAGCTTATCATTTTCTCAGCCCTGTGGATGATGAATGGGATAAGGGGAGGGACTGGAGACAAGGAGGTCAATAAGGAAGTTGTTGCAGTTGAGAGATGATAAAGACTTGAACTAGGGTCATGGTCGCATGAATGGAGAGAAGGAACCAATTGGAAGAAATGCTGGAGAGGTAAAACCAATAATATTTGGCAGCTGATTGGAGATGGAGAGAGGGATATTGAAAAAGGGTCAAGAATCAAGGATGACTGCAAATAAGGAATGGAGCCTAAAACAGTTTCATTAAAATGCATCTAAAGAACTAAGGAAGAACTTGGATCTGATCTCAGGCTGTTCCTCAGTCATTAGCTCCACAAAATGAACTCACAGTGGCATCCCAGTAGTGAAAGGTCTTGAGAAGAGTAATGGGGGAAAGAGGGAAGGATGGGTGCCTTCTTACTTTTTCCTGGTGGCTTGGCTCTAGGAGGTTGTTAGTATTGGAGTACCCAGTGGGCCTCATTGGATTCTGCCACTCTGCCACCACCTACATGGCATTCTTTGGTCTCTGCAGTCCCCAGCTTGCCTTAGGAACCCTCAAGGCTTGTCAGGGAACTGCTACTATTTCTTTGTCTTCTTACCTCCATAACCAAAATACCCTCTTTCTCTCTCACAATTCTTTCTCCCAGTGATCTCTTTTCCCGCCTTTTTAAAATGTACCTATCTTCTTGTTTAAAACATGGGTAGCAGAGTAGAGGAGAAGGAAGGGAGGGAGAGAATTTGAGGTGCAATACCCTTTGGAAAATATTGGAAACTTTTATTATATGTAGTTGGGGGAAAATAAAATTTAATCTATAAAATTTAATCCTAAATGTACCTGTCTTCCAGGACTTTGTTTCTACTCATGAATCAGAGGAGCAAAATTGCAAAACTGATTGATTGTTGATTGAATGATAGTTAAGAGTTTCAGTAATTACAGCATTAATCATTGTAACTAGTTTCTAGAAGCTTAGATTTAGAACTATTTTGTACAGGACTTGGTAGTATGATGATTCACAGAGCAAACCTGTCTCTTGAGGGAGATAAAGAAAATGAATGGAGGATGACTCAACCTGGTTGGAAGGTGGGTTTTCCTAGCACTGGGTTTCTCTTGTATAGGGAGTAGAGGAGTGAGGATTTTCCAGAGAATTTCAACTAATTCTATGTTTTCCCTGTTACCATGGACTTTGCAAGACCTCCTTTTACAAGTTAGCATAATTATGGACCAATCATAGTCTTAGTTTAATTTGAATCACTAGGTCTTACATAACCAAACATATACAAACTATAAAAAGCTGTACTGATAAGGTGGGCCGTTGACTTCTCCAAGTCTCTATATTTTTTGTTTCTGTGATATTACCTATTCACCTCATCTTTTGCCATCTTCTTTTCCTTTTTTTCTTCAATCTTCCCCAACATCAAAGTCTTTTCCAAAGAGTCCCATTCTCATTATATGGCCAAAGTTTGAAGTTTCTGTTTCAATATTTGACCTTCCAGTAAATTGTCTGAATTAATTTTTTAAGTATTGACTGGCTTGATCTTCTTGCTGTCTAAAAGACTCTCAAAAGTCTTCTCCAACACCACAATTCAAAATCATAGATTCTGTGTTGCTCAGCTTTCCTTAAAATTCCATTCTCACAGCTTTATGTTTCTATTGGAAAAACCATAGCTTTGGCCATACAGATCTTTGTTGGCAAGATGATATCTCTCCTTTTTTGTATGCTGTCCGGATTTTCCATAGCTTTTCTTCCAAGAAGCCATTGTCTTTTAATTTCATGATTAAGTCAAGAATATAAAATCAGACACAGCTTTCCGTTCTTTTCCCTTTGTTTGCCAAGAAGTGATGGGACCAGCTGCTAAAATTTTATTTTTTTATGTTAGGCTTCAAACCAACTTCTACACTCTCCTCTTTTACTGTCATCAAGAAGCTTCTTAATTCTTCTCTTTCTTCCATCAAAATGGTGTCATCTGCCCATCTGAGATTGTTGATTTTTCTCTTACTAATCTTAATTCCAGCTTTTGATTCATCCAGTCTGCATGATATACTCTGAATATAAGTTAAATAAGATGATGAGATAGAGCTTTGTTATACTCCTTTTTCAATTAAACTAATCAATTGTTCCAAGTTCAGTTCTAACTGTTGCTTCTTGATATTCATATAAATTCCTTAGGAGACAAGTAAGATGATGTGGTGCTCCCAATTCTTTGAGGACTTGCAACATTTTCTTATCCACTGTGTGGATAGTCAAAGGCTTTATTGTAGTCAATGAAGCAGAATTAGATGTTTTTTTCTAGAACCCCCTTCTTTCTCCATAATCAAGAGAATATAGGAAATTTAGTCTCTAGTTACTCAGCTTCTTTCAAAACTAACCTGCTCTTCTTGGTTCTTATGTTGGTGAAGCGCTGTTTGGGGAATCTTAAACACATACCTTGCTGGCATGAGTTAAAAAAAAGTAAAAATGGATTCATGATTCAGAAATAAAGGATAAAACCATAAACAAATCAAAGGAGCATAGAATAAATAATTTGTTTGTCATACCTAAGGATAAGGGAAGACATAGAGAACATTATGAGATGTAAAATAGATAGTTTTGACTACATTAAATTAAAAGGTTTTGCACAAACAAAATTAATGAGACCAAGGTCAGAAAGCAAGTAAGAAACTGGGGAAAAAATCTTTATATCAAGTATCTCTGACAAAGGCCTCATTTCTCAAATATATAGAGAACTGAATCAAAATTATAAGAATACAAAGTATTCCTCAATTGACAAGTGGTCAGAGAATATTAATAGGGAATTCTCAGATAAAAATTAAAATTTTCTTTAGTCATATGAAAAAATGCTCCAAATCACTATTAATTAGAGAAATGTACATTAAAACAACTGATGTATCACCTCATACCTATCAGTCTGGCTAATGTGATAAAATTTGGAGGGGATGTGAAAAAATTAGGACACTAATACACTGTTGGTAGAGCTGTTGACTGATATAACCTTTCTGGAAAGCAATTTGGAAACATGCCAAAGGGCCATAAAATTGTGCATACCTTTTGACCCAGAAGATATATAAGATGGGGAAAAAAAGGATCAACTTGTACAAAAATATTTATAGCAGCTCTTTTTGTGATAGCAAAGAACTGTAAACTGAAAGGATGTCCATCATGAGGAGAATGGCTGAACAAGTTGTATATTGTATAATAACATGTATATATGTATATTATATATATGTGTGTGTGTATAAATATATAAAACCTATATCATATCACATAATTTGCCATCTTGAGGGTGGGGAGTAGTGGAAAGGAGAGAGAACATGGATAGTAAAATATCAGAAAACAATTATTTAAAATTGCACTGAAATTGAAATCTAAATTGAAATTGAAAATTGCATTGTGTAATATGGAAAAACAAAACAACCCTCTTCCCTTACCTCTCCTTCCTATTCTCTGGGATTCTGCATTTAGCTGGGTCTGTCTTTTCCTTTTCTATTTTCCTTTTGCTTTCCTTCTTTCCTTAGCTTTTTGTAGAATCTTATCAGAAAGCCATTTTGCTTTTTTTTTTTTTTAACCCTTACCTTCTGTCTTGGAGTCAATATTGTGTATTGGCTCCAAGGCAGAAGAGTGGTAAGGGCTAGGCAATGGGGGTCAAGTGACTTGCCCAGGGTCACACAGCTGGGAAGTGTCTGAGGCCAGATTTGAATCTAGGACCTCCCATCTCTAGGCCTGACTCTTAATCCACTGAGCCATCCAGCTGCCCCCCCCCCCATTTTGCTTTCTTGCAAAGGTTTAACTCTGCCTCAGCTTACATTTTATATGATCTCTAGTCTTGGACTCTTTGTGTTTGAAATGAAATTGGAGTTACTAGAAATGTTTGAATAAAAAAGCAACACAGTGTATATCATAGTACCTGGAATAGGTAATGTAAGAAAATGATAGTCAAAGAGTAGACCTTTTAGGGGAATTTCCCTAAGTCTTTGAGGGGGCAGGTATAACCAGTGTTTGATCTTGCCTGTAAGGATGGCTCTCCTCAGTTTCTTTCTTCTTTGCAGTCCTACTTTCTCTTTGTCCTTTTCCTAGTTGTCCCTGGATTATTGAGTATCTTTATTCCTTTCTCTTCCCTGCAGATCCTACAAATCTCTCCACTGAATCTTCAGTTTCTGGTTTTGCACTGGTATGAATCAATCTGAAAGCTCATCCTGTTAGTGTCACTGTCTTTTATCCAAGGAGTTTTCATAATTAATCCAAAAGCTTTGATCAATGGGTTGGCGGAGACTTACTCTGAGTGGCATAGGGTAACTTGATTGAGACTTTTCCATCTATTCTACATTTCATATCTACCTAGTTTTTTATACATTATCTGCACCATTAGGATGTGATCTCCCTAAAAATGAGGACAGAACTTTTTGCCTTTCTTTGTATGTCCAGTCCTTAGTACAGTGTCTGGCACATACTAGATGTTTAATGTAGGATACCAGGTATATTAGCATCTTGAAGGTATGATTGGTGTATTGATATTGTATTTTGTGTGTCATATACCAGATTCCTGGTCATGTTACTTATTGATTATTGTATTTCCAAAACTTCATTCCAAAGGACAAAAGAATTCCTGAGCAGGACATTATTTGCCACAGGGTCCTAGCTCACACCTTATTAAGACTGCATTTCCTACCAACTCACATATTTGATTAACCTCCTCCTCTTTGATTACATGATTGTCAACTGAGCCAGTGTTAAAACCTATGCCATGTCCCATGTTCATTAGCTACCTCTCACTCCACATTCCTAAACTCTCCAATAAAAGTTTGAGGACCTGTGTAGAGCCCTCTCTCAATTCCATCTGAGGAGCAAGCACAATGGAGGCCATATTTTTTAACTCCTTGTTTCTGAGTCTTTATTCCTTTGTCTCTCTCTTTCTCTCCTCTATCCATTTCCCCTCAGTTTCCGATCTCCTTCTCAGGTGCCCACTCATGAAAATATTAATATGTAATTGTAGGAGGCAACATTTAATAAATATTTATTGGTGGATTGATTGATAACTATGAAATATATGAGAAGCCTAGAAGAAGACCTTCTCCTCATATTGGGTACATCCTCTTTGAAGGATTAATGGGGGGGCAGAAATGGACATAGTAAAATACTAACCATTGATATTCATATTATTACTCTTAAGTTTGAAAACTGCTTTCTTTATTGACATTATCTCATTAGAGCCTTATGCTAATTGTGGAAGCTTGGTGCTATGGGTATTATTGGTTCCATTTTGTAGATCAAGAAACTAAAGCTCAGACTGGCTGTGCATGGTCACTTATCTAGAGTTCAGACACAGGTCTTCTTGACTCCCAGACTTGCAATCTGCCACAGTGGTTTCTAAATGTTTTTGGAACCTCTTTCAACAATAACAATAAAACTATATTGTGAAACCCCTAGGGTAATTTAACATGACCTTATATTCTTTTAGATTTATTCATTAAGTCTACAAAAGCTACATTGTTAACTTTTGCCCTCTCCAAAATGCTCTGACTTAATTTTATATGTTATAATTATGAAACATAGTATTTTACTCTACTTTGAATTATGAAAATCTATGAATAATATTTCAAACATACACATGGTTGTTGGCAGAGAAGAGAAATTTATTTATAATGTAATTAGGCAATTATTTATTGTTTCAGGCTCCATTAAAGAATTTTTAGCACAAACCCGTTGGACTATCAATTCAAATCCCCTAAGGAGTTTGTGAGCCACTAAATCAGAACCATTGTACTATGCTTTGTGGCAAATCAATCAGTGAGTCAATAAACATTTATTAATTAAACTCAAGGATAACAAAGCACAGATGAGCTGTGACCTACATGGATCAGGGGAGCACCTCTATTGTTGCCATTACAAGCCTGTTATATGATATCTGACCTTGTATTATAATTGTTTCATGGGTGTGAGTCCTCTTTTAACTGGTGGGTAGAGACTCTTAACTTGAGGGTAGAGACTGACTCTCATATTTTGGTCTCTTCCTCATTCCTGAATTTAGTGCATTGTGGGGCATGTGGCAGACACTGTAAATACTTGCTGATTGAACAGTGGCTGGGTCTATCTTTTACCATTCTTCGAATTCTCAGAGCTTAGCATAGTGCCTGGTACATAGTAGGGGCTTTGTAAATGTTTATTGATCAGCTATCATTTGCTTTTGGTTACAGGTACTAAACCAAAGAGATGTGGATCCAAAAATATCCTGGTCATCCTTGCATTCTTATTTTTCTTGGCTGTGATTGCTTTAATCACAGTGGGACTAACCCAGAATAAGCCACTGCCAAAAAATATTAAGGTAAGTCAAAGAATTGATGACAACTTAGAGAGTAAATTAACTTGCCCTGTCCATTCCAGTTCTCTTTGTGTCCCCATGAAGCCTCTTATAGTCAGAAGTGTGATGGTAAATGTTTAGCATATAGCTTTCAGATTTAAGGACTCTGATCAGTGTAATAACTAGCCATAATTCTAAAGGACTATGCTACCCACTTTCTGGCAGAGTGGCAATATACTAAAAATATAGAACGAGACATTTTTTGACATGTGATTGTGGGAATTTTTTTTGCCAGACTATGCATATTTATTACTAGGGTGAATTTATTAAAAGGGGAAATTACAGTTTCCCCTATGGGAAAAGACAAAATGTAAGTGAAAGAAAATGTCTATTCATTGAAATGTTACAGATTTTTAATTTCCTTCTAAGAACTTAAAAATTTCTAGAAATGTATTTAATCATGTAACTTTGGAAAACTTTCGTGGAAATTTGTTATTACATATAATTGGTAAAATAAAATATCTTTTCAAATAGAAATTTATTTAGTTTTCTAGTTTCATTTGTTGCCACACAGAAGGACAGAAATAGATAACAGTTCATAGGTCCGAGTTTTGGCTAGCTCTCTGTCACATCTTGGATATGTTCTCCAGATATATAGAATTTGCAATATTAAGTCTTCACCTTGTTAATCAAGGGTCCTCAGGAAGGTGCTACTAACAGCCATCTTCTGTCTATTCATTTTGGGAAACAGAATAGCATTTCTGCTACCTGCTAATGCCAGGGAGTCTTCTTTTGTATGGCTGGAAGTTTTCTTCCTATATGTCTGAGAACACTCTTTATGAGAAAGCTTTATATCTATTTTATAGAACCAATGGTGTAACTCCTTGTCTTCTCTGGGTAACTGTCTTCCATCTTGGAATCTTCTTGTTCTTGGCTTCTTTGTTCCCTAAGAAGGATTCATCCTCTCTTATAAGTCAGAGCAAAGAGAGGTATCCTTTTAAGGTCTTTACAGTGACGTGGCTAAGAGAAAGACCAGCCTGGACTTGGAACTGATGGAACTGGTGATAATGTCAAGCAGGAAATGAAGCTTAACACATGGACAGCAGGTCACTGTAACATACCACTCAATGGGTGAAGCTCAGATTCCTCCAGCTGCCTGTGCCACCACTTCAACTGTACCAGCCTAAAATTCCATGGATCATGGCCAACACCAAGCATACCTTCATTGCCATCCAGCTGGACAGCATCCAGTGGGGCCAGTGGGGTCTGGTAGGGACATCATCAAGCATTTTGAGCACAAAGGATTCTGCCTTGTGGCCATGAAGTTCTGTGGGGACTCAGAGAAACATTTGAATCAACATTTTGTAAACCTGAAGAACAGGTCATTTCCCCCTCTGGCTTGTGAAATGCATAAACTCTGGACCTGTGTGGCCATAGTCTGGGAGGTCTTGAATGCGGTGAAGACAGGCAGAATGATGCTGGGGCAGACCAACTCAAAGGATTCCAAACCAGGCACCATTCGTGGGGACATCTGCATTCAAGTCAGCAGGAATATCATGTGTGGCAGTGATTCTGTAAAAAGTGCTGAGAAGGAAATCAATCTGTCATGAGGTGTTAGAGGTGAACCCCCAGGGTTCGGGAAGGATACCTTTTGCAAGAATGCAAGACTCCAAAACTTAGCTTCAAAATAAATAGAAAGATTTATTAATTCAGAAAGTAATGTTGAATCTGGCCAAGAGGATAGTACAGGTGGAACAGCAAGATGAAAGGCTGCTCCCAGAATCCATCAATTCTGGGCATTATATACTTTTTACAACAGTGGGGACATGATGTGTCATGGTGTGGAGATGATTCTAGAGTGGTAAACATTCAGGCATTCAGTGGAGAAGGGAGGTTTGTTCATCTGACTGGGGTCTGCCTGAAGACCCTCATAGTTTAGGGGACAGATGGATGCTTGAGATATGGCCCAGTGGTATTGAGGTGTAGCCTGGCGGTGCATCTGTATACCATCTCAAATCTAAAGGACGATCCAAAGATGATAATAATCTCAGGGTCTTGTAGAAGTTATCAGATGTTCTTGGGTTAGGAGCCACAAGGATAGAAGGAAGCAAAGGAGTTTCCCTGCTTACAGGGTTTTAGGGGTACAATGCCCATGCCAAGTCTATGGCTTAAGCCTAAAGAACTGACTGACTATAAGTCTTGTGCTCATGACTGAGTCTGTGAATAAGAATTTTTAAAGTGCATACAGGCTGGACCTACTTTTTTTTAGGAAATGCAGTATTGTGTGTTATGTCTTCAACACTGAGTGTGAGTGAGCATGTGCATGCACAAGTGTGTATGAATATTTCCATCCCTGAATCCATACCAGGAGATTGACGGGAATTAGAATCATGATTTTCTAAAACACTCCTTTAACTCTGTTCAATAAAGCCTTGGAAATTAAAAAGAAACAAACAACAAAAAAGCCACAACATGCCACTCAGTGACTTTAGTGCTTGGTTCCTAATTAAATTAGAGGGGCACCACAGTACAGTGGACTGAACACTGGACTTGGAGTCAGAGAAAGTAGTGACTTATATTCCCCCTATGACCCTCACCAGTTTTGTTTGCTGAGCAAGCCTTGTAATTTCTTCTTCTGTAAGTTAGGGGTAATAATAACACTAAACTCACCAGTTATTGTGAAGATCAAAAGAGAACCTCTTCATAACATATAAATATGAACTAGTGTTACTTTTATTCTACTTAACAGGTTGTTGTTGTTTTTTCTGCTCCACTTGGAAACTCCCTATTTCCATCTCTCTTTCCCAAAGCTTTTGGGTCTGAATTGTATTTGGAAAATGTTTGTTTTAAAATCTTAGCCTTGTCCATTCGGAGTGCCAAACTTTTTTTTGAACCATTAGAAAGTCCTACACAGTACCACTGACAGAAAAGAATTCTCCCTCCATTTCCAGGCACCCAGTTTCCAGCCACAATGCCGTTCCTGGGAGGTTGACTGCTAGGTTTGACTTCTCCATATTTGTTTGAATTAAATTCCTCTCCGCCTTTCTGGACTGCCTTGTCCAATGAGTGTTACAAACAGGGACTCTGCTGTGAACATTTCACTAGAGATATTCCCGGTGCTGGCACTCTCTGAGATGTGCATCTGGTGTTCAGGGTTCATGGAATTTCCCAGCAGTTTCACTTCAAAAACTGGATCAAAGGATGGTCTTCAGATGAGAAAGATTTTGTGGTTTGATGTCTTAATGGAGTACTTGGAAAGATCAGTTCTGATTTTATGATCCAGACTTTTATATAATCCTATATCTTTTTTTAAAATTACGTTTCTAATGTTTTCTAGTTGGCAATAAGGAACACTTTGGCCTTGTTTTCAAAGAGGACCCAGCATTATCACCTTATAAAAAGATCCCCCTAAACTTAAGAATTAGCAGGTCCGTCCAGTGGTTCCCTAAGGGTAAAAATGGTTTGTTTATAGACCACTAAAGTAATATTTTAAAAAACCAACTGCTTATAAAACCATTAGAATTGCTGAAACTGTCAGATGGAGCTGCAGGAGTGATTGTTAAAAGAGCAGAGGCTTAAAAAAAAGATTTTAGGGCTCATAAAAACAATGGATCTAAGAGGAGCCTTTTCTGTTGTTTTTCTTGTTATTGTATTTAGAGATATTGGTGAAGATTTTATATTAATGAGGCACCCACCCCCCAGTACTGTGCTGCATATGCATAAATGTTTATTGTGTATATGTAGTTTGACCTCTCTCATTTTATAGATTAAGGAAACTGAGGTCTAGTTAAGTGAAGTATCTTGTTCAAAGTTCTACAGTAACAGAAATAGACCCAGAAAAATCCAGACCTCTTTCTTTGCTCCTTTTAGAATGTTCTTTCCATCATAAGCCCAAAATATGAAGATTTGAATTATAACTCAGAATAAGGGGAAAATCTGTCTTTTAAGAGAAAAGAGAGTTTTAAGAGAAAAATGTCTATTCCTTCTCCTTAGGTTTCTCTAAAATCTCACTTTCCTCTTTGATAAAAGTCTATCTCTGTTCATTCTGGTCTTTCTTGACAAGGCTTCTTGTTCTAGTTTCTCTGTGCAGGTATAGAGACAAAGCTGGTTTTCTTTAGGTTCTCCCCTCTAAATTGTTCTTCTCTGATGCCCTAAATTTATCTGTCAATAAGGTGAGCCCTCTTTCATGCCTGGGATTTTCTTCCCTGCTTTCTCTTGGGTGTGGAACATGTCATGCCATCTTCATTTGAAGAGTCCATTTGGGACTTTTCTACCAGTAGCAATGCAATGACCCAGGACAGTCCAGAGGAACTTAGGAGAAAGAACTCTATCCTCATCCAGAGAAAAAACTGTGGAACCAGAAATGCATTAGAAAAATATATGATGGACCATGTAGGGTCCATAAGGATATGATTGGGGTTTTGATGTTAAAGAATCACTCTACTGCAAATATGAATAACATGGAAATAGCTTTTGAACAATGATACCTGTATAACCCAGTGGAATGGCTTGAAGACTTTGGGAAGGGGGAGGAAAAAGTGGGGGTAGGGTGGATCATGAATCATGTAACCATGGAAAAATATCCTAAATGAAAATTAAAAAAAAAGAAGAGTCCATTTGGACTATGATGGGCATGCAAAGTCTCAGTCTTTTGGACTGGAATGTTAAAAAAGGTGAGACATGAGAAGACTTTTTGAGATTGATATATATGATATGTATAAGATTCTTTGACCCATTTCTGGAATGATACTGCCAGTGGTATTATGATGGTATACTAGAGGGTGGTAAATAACTATATTTTCTTACAATAATTTCTCATATATTTGCTTCTTGGGATAATACTTATGTCAGCAGCTTCTTTTTACATGAAGGGCTTGGGTACATTTGGGGGACCTTTAGTTTCTTCTTTCTGTTACTCCCCACACAGATGGAACCTTGGAACATAGGTAGTTCCCAAAGGATAGCCATCAATTCACTTATTTGACTTATTACCTTCTACCCTGGTAGTATCTGATGAGGATATCAGTGTATAGCACTCTGCCAAAGGATGCCCCTCAATCCTCCTTAAAAGCATGCAGGATCACAAGGCATTAAACAAAGTACAGATTTTAATTACAATAAAGAACACAGAAAGATTTCATACTCAAGCCCTAGACAGTAAAGAAAACTCCTTTTCCTTTCTGGTAGGTCTTTTCCTCCCCAAAGACCTATAAAGTCTTCTCAAAATAGTACTATTCAGGATATTCCTCCCTGCCCCAAGAGTAAAGAACTTGGGATTGCCAAAGACTCAAGCTATATGCTATACATCATTTCCTTTGGGGAAGAGCATGTCACAAGGAGAAAGAATTCAGGTTTCACAAAGGAGTCAAGAGACCTTATACACCTATTTGGAAATCAGCCCTAAAATAATGATTTTCAGAGCCATTTGATACTTGGAGAAAGAGCCAAGGACTCCATGATATCCAGAAGGGGAAGAGGAAGGATCATTTTGTGTCTATCAGTCTGTTTTCCTTGTCCTATGAGCATTCCTTTGGGAGGCCTTCATGAAAACTGACCCAGGTTTTGGAATGCATTTATGTATGCTGAGTTCATGCTTCAAGGTCAGTAAAGAATGTGTCTCTGATTCATACTTTCTAAGATCACTTCTCCCCACAGTCCTTTCACAGAAGATGCTTGAGAAAAAAAAATTGAGGGCTAATAGTGATTTTTGAGGAGCCTGACACTCTCATCCTTTCTCCCTCTCCTCTTGATATTGCTTTAGTTTCCTTGTATCTGTCTATTTGTTTTCTCCTCCCCTCCTTTATTTCCCTCCATCTGTATTCATCTCTTTCCCATTTCCAATTTATCTTTTTTCTTTCCCTTTCTTTTTTAAACCCTTACCTTCTGTCTTGGAGTCAATATTGTGTATTGGCTCCAAGGCAGAAGAGTGGTAAGGGCTAGGCAATGGGGGTCAAGTGACTTGCCCAGGGTCACACAGCTAGGTAGTGTCTGAGGCCGGATTTGAACCTAGGACCTCCCATCTCTAGGCCTGGCTCTCGATCCACTGAGCCACCCAGCTGCCCCCCCCCTTTGTTTTTTTATTGTCCATAATATAGGGATTTTTTTTTAGACCAGACCTATGATTTTATTGATATCAGGAACTCCTAATGAGGAAATTCCCTCTACCAATGAATATCAGCAATGATGTTTGCTATCTCAGAGAGTTACCTATGGAAAATGGAATAGGGAATAATTGTTGCCCACAAAGTTTTGCTCTTGTCTCATCATGGTGTGGAGTTGCCTGTGGAATCTACAAAAGTTCTCTCAAGGGTAGCAAACTCTGGCCTGGCCCATCAAAGAGCTGGAAAGAATAGGCCTGGTGACAGATGGTATGTCTTGTGGTTTGAAAGCCAGCTTAGCTCATCCAGAGACAATCTACAAGACAGTTGGCTACCAGTGACAAATTTCTTCAACCACAGTAACTCATAAAATCCATCTGCTAAGGCAAAAAGGGGCTGGGATCTGCACTGACGGAACAAAGCCTCACACTAATGAAATGGTCGTTTCTTGAAGCATGATAATGGAAATGAGACTTGTTTTAAGATATCTTTTGTATCTCGAGTACACTTTCACAGTCCTAGTAAATACAAAATCAGATGAGACTCTCTCACTTTTATGAGACAAAAACAACCAATCTAAAACAATTAAAAAAAATTTTTTAACTTTGAAAGAGGCAGCATGGTATTGTGGTTAGAACCCTAGACCTGGAGTCACTGAAATCTGAATTTGAATCTTGCCTCAAATACCTACTAGTTGGATAATTCTCTGGGCAGCTACATGGTGCAATAGATAGAGTGGTGGGCCTGGAATCAAGAAAACCTGATTTCAAATTTGGCTGGGCAAGATATATATATATAATTCTTTTTACCTCAGTTTCCTTATCTGTAAAATTATCTGGAGAAGACAAACCACTCCAGTATCTTTGCTAAGAAAACACCAAATGGGGTCACAAAGAGTCAGTCATGACCAAAATGATTACCCAACAAAAAATGTGTGTGTGTCATCTAGCTTCTGTGAGCCTCCTTTTCCCCATCTGTAAAAGGGGAATAGGGATAGCATCCACCTCCTAAGGCTATTGTAAGGGTCAATAAAGATAAGGCAAGTTAAATACTTTGTAAACTATAAAATGTTAATTAAATTTGAACAATTATTATTTTTAGAAGGTTCTGAAGGGAAAAAAAAGGTTCACCACCCTCACCCTAGAGTATTTCATACATTGACATATCTTCTGGAATGTGATCAGAAAAAGATTCAGTCACCAGAGATGGGGTGCTTTGGACTCTCATGAGCTCTCTGCCATTGACTCTTTTGAATAAAACCCAAGTTGTTTCAAGGTTCTCAACAATGAGAGAACAGTGTGATCTGCTGTGACAAAACTGGTCAGGAGGGTGTTTGTGGCTGAATGGTTCCTGCCTTGCTTTGTCCTCAGTATGGAATCGTGCTGGATGCTGGCTCTTCTCACACCAACATGTACATCTACAACTGGCCAGCAGAGAAAGAGAATGACACTGGAGTGGTACAACAGGTGGAAGTGTGCAAGGTACAAGGTAAGGTGTGGAAATGTGGGAGATACTAGAAGCAGAAAGGAAGGAGGTCATGGGAAATCATGGCCATTGAGTAGATCCTTCCAGTGCACTTTGGGGGGAGGGGGGAATTTGTTGATAGCTCCCATCTTTCCTTGTAGAGATTATGATAATTAATATGAATTCAGTTCAATTTAACAAGGAAACCTTCATGAAGAAGGTGACCCCAAAGCTCATTCTTAAAGGAAGATGAGAATTATGAATGGTGGAGATAAGGAGAAAGAGCATTCCAGGGAAGTGATTTCTGTGAATACACAAAGGTAGGATCTGATGAAATGTTGAACTTGGAGAAAAGTTAGCAGTTCATTTTGGCTGTTACACAGAGTATGATGGGAGTAATGGGAAATAAGACTAGAAAAGTGGAAACTGACTTTGAAGCCAGATTTTTGAAGAGCCTCAAAAAACAGAAGAGTTTCTACTTTGTCAAAGAGCCAACAGGGAATCACTAGAGCAAGGAGTGGTCTGGTTAAACTGTGTTTTAAGAATATTATTTTGACAGCTGTGTGGACGATAGATTGGAAAAAAAGCGACTGGATGCAAGGAGACCTTGGCACACAGGCTGTCCCTCATATCTGGAATGTTTCCCTTTTCATCTTGGCTTCTTTAGAACCCCTAATTCCCTTCAAGGTTCAGTTCAAGTGCCATCTCCTTCAAGAAGTCTTTTTAAATTCCTCCAGTTGATGGTCTTTCCACTCAAAAAAAAATCACTTAGAAAGTTCTTGTATTAATTCAGGCAAGGGAATTGTAAGGATCTGTTAATTGGAAAGACGCAAACAGTTGTGAAAATGGGGAAGTGAAATCAACAGGACTTAAAAGCTTTCTGGCTAAGGAAGACAGAATAGAAATAGCCAAGGTATGGTAGCTCCAAGTTGTAGTGTTGGTCTTGGAGTTAGGAAGGTCTGAGTTCAAATCCTGCCTTAGATACTTATAAACTGTGACTCTGAGCAAGACATTAAGCCTTTCTCAGACTCAGATTCCTCATCTGTAAAATAATGATGATAATAATAACACCTAAATCACAAAGTTGTTATGAGGACCATACGAGACTTACCATTTAAAGAAAGCACATTGACACTTTAAAGGCTATATAAATGTCAGCTACTGTTACTATTAGAAATGAGAAGATGGTTGTACTCAACAGAAATAAGGAAAATTAGGAGAGAGGTGAGTTTGTGAGGGGAAATGACTTTAGACATGTTGAGTGGGAGATGCCAGTAAGACATTTGGGTGGAGATAGGAAACATTTGGTCAATATGGAATTAGAATTCAGGAGAGAAAGAAAAGTTGGAGTTAAGAGACTCAGTCAGTGGTCACACACTTAGTATCTGAGGCAAGATCTGAGCTCTGACTTTCTCATCTCCAAGTCCAACATTTTATCCACCGTGCCACCAAGATGGTTCATGGTATGAAAAGATATAAAAAGATCAAGGAAGAGATGAGAGACATTAGGCTATCAGCGTTAGCAGTTGAGATCTTTTGTTACCTTTAAGGAAACATTTTCAAATGTTTTTCATGATTTCACATGAAAAATCTCTATCAGATTGTTTAGTCTCAAAGGGCAGGGCAGCAGAGATAGTGGAAAGGAGGGAGAGAATTTGGACCTCAAAATTTTTTTAAAAACAAATGTTTAGTTGTTTTTACATGTAATTGGGGGAGAACAAAATATTAAGGAAAAAAGAAGAGTTTCAGAAGAATGTTAAGTGGAGAAGGGATGTAAAATCAAAATTAATGGCACCATTCCTCCCCATCAGCCCCCCCCAGTTATGTCATGGTAGCTTAAAGCTTAGAGATGGGCCATGGGGCATAGAGGAGCTAGGTCAAGGAAAAGAGGTTTACTAACAATTGACCTGTCTCTTATTATAGCCCCACTAGGGAGTTAGGACAGACAGAAGCAGATAAAACTTAAAGGTTGTTTGCTTTGGAAAAAAAAAGGAGAACAAATCATTTGAAGTAGAGAAAGTAACTCCCAGGAATAAAATGGTTGCTACCTCCCATACAACCAGAGCCTCTGATCCTAGTTGGGGAGCAAGGTTGGGGGCTTGCTTAGTTTAGGAATTTTGGTTCCAATCAGTTCACTGGCTAGTTTAAGGTATGCTTGATAGACTGAATGGTTCTATGCTCTTTTTTCTTGGTATCTTCTGTATACTCTGTAAATCCCATCATCTGTTTAATGCTTTCCCTGTAATTAACCAATCCTTGCTAAATACCCTTTTCTGATTTGGGTCTATTAAGAGAAGACATTCACCTAGACCTGAGTAAGAATTGGAGGCAGCTCGAGTTTAATTGGATGGTGAACCAAATTGCAAATGCTTATGATGAAGATCAGAGTATAATAAAAAGTAAAGCCACTGGAAAGGTAACCAGGAATCTTAGTCCATTTCCCCTGTTTCAGCTTGGAAACAGAACTCTATCTCATCCCAATAAGTGATAACATGTTAAAGGAAAAGAGTCAAGAAGTATTGGAGGTCCAGGGAAGGGGAGAATGGAATTTACAAAACAGTTTTTATGCTAGAGTCCTTTAGCTGGATCAAACTCTTAAAAAACACAGTATGTGTGCTTCCAAAAGGATTTGTCCAGAGATTCTCACTAATATACATATAGGTTGGGCCAAAGTTAATTAATTTTTATGCTATTAATTTCAGTAGAATTTGTTGATATATTGCATGAAATCTGCAAAAATATTGGAAAATGGCATCAGATTTTTTCCATTATAGTATAATTAAGCCTTTATAAAAAAGCCTTTCACAACTCACCCAGACTAATACATTATTAGTGGAATTGTAGTCTACTATAAACATTTTGTAGAGGAATATAGCAACATGTAATAAGAGTTACAAAATTATATTTTTGCCCCAGTGCTAGAAATTCATAGGCACAGATTTAGAACTGGAAGGGATCTTAATGACTACCTAATCCAACTCCCTGATTGTATGGATAATAAAACTGAAACCTAGAATTGACTTGCCCAATACCAAGTGGCATCAAGAAGCCCAACTGTGATTTGAACCCAGGTCATCTGAGTGTAGATTTATTGCTCTTCCCACTACTCTATAGCAATAATCTATGCCGAAATAGATACTGTTGTAATAGCAAAACATGAGAAACAATCTATATGTTCAATGATTGCCAAATATTTGAATTATGCTCTATTTATGTAATTGATTATTATCATAGAGAAATAATTAATATGAAACATCTGAGGAAATATGGAAAGACCTATATGAAGAACTATAAAGTAAGATCAACAGCACCAGGCCTGGTTCTATATTAACTACTCTCTCTCTCTCTCTGCCTCTCTCTCTCTCTCTCTGTATCTCTCTTGCTTCTCTCTTTCTCTCTCTTTCATGCTTTCGCAATCTCTACCTATGTACACATTCATGATACAAGCTTTATAAATATATACTATAAACTATTAATATATAGCTAGCATGATGCCTACACCATTAATTGCTGGGGAAGCTGAGACTGGTAAGTCTCTCAAACTAAGGAGTTCTGAGCTTCAGAAGTACTAATGCCAATTGCATATCTTCACTAAGATCAGCATTAATTTTATGAACCCCCAGGAGTAGAGGGCCACTAAGCTGCCTTAGGAAGGGCTAACCAGTCCAAGTTGGAAAGATGGAGCAGTCTAAAGTTTCTGCAACCATCAGAGCTAGGATGGAGACTATGAGTAGTTGTTCTTCTTCCAGCCTGGGCAAAATAGAGAGATCCAATCTCAAAATAAATATGTTTATACATATATGTGCACATATGCACACAGATATAAAGGAAAACAAAGCCAAAGGTGGCAGAATTCCACACATACTTGGAAGAGGCAAAGGATGGTTCCAAGGCAGAAGAGTGGTAAGGGCTAGGCAATGGGGGTCAAGTGACTTGCCCAGGGCCACACAGTTAGGAAGTATCTGAGGTCACATTTGAACCCAGGACTTCCTGTCTCTGGGCCTGGCTCTCAATCCACTGAGCAACCCTGCTTAGTTTTTTTTTGCTGATGGTTGTTTATAGCAAGTAAAACAAAAAGGAAGCCTGCTAACTGAGAGCTTTCTTGAGGCGATGTTGCCTGATTGAGACCATGCCAAACCTAAGTTTTTACAGGCTGATTTTTAGAGATTTGAGGCAACTCTGGGCTTCTCTAGCCTGGTGTAGGAAAAAGGTACCAGAATGAATGATTAAAGATCTGGATTCTAGTCCTGTTTCTGCAATTGACTCATGGAGACTCTGAGAAAGTTCAATTCTCTGGGCCTCAGTTTCTTTTTTTGTAAAATAAGAGGTTTGAGCTTCATAATTTCTTTTACTTCACAGAGCCTGACACATAGTAGACTCTTAATAAATGTTTATTGATTGATTACTGTAGCTCTCTCTGCCTTATGTTTGCCCCATTCTCTATTCTTTCTGGTCCCATGCTTCCTGAAGTATTTGGGCCAGTATTCTAAGGTTTTGGGTCACAGACTGCAAGGACAGAGTATCTCAGGCCTAGCTAGATTTATATTTATGAACATGGATTATAATCATGCTTTTATATTTATGTGCATGCCATTCCCACCTGGATGCTTTGGCATAGACTGTCTCCCATGCTAAGAATTTCTCCCTTTTCATTTATGCCTCTTGGAACTCTTAGCTTCCTTCAAGGTTCAGCTCAAGCTCCATTTCCTTCAAAAGGGATTTGGAGAACATGAGGGAATTCAAAAAATTGAGGCCATCTATCCTTGCCCTAGTTCTCTATTTCTAGTTTTTTAAATAAAATTTTATTGCCACAGTATTTTTATTTGGGCAAATTTTCCCCTGTACTTCTCCCTTTGCCTTTTCCCAGAGATCCACCCTTTATAACAAAGAATATTTTTAAAAGAAAAAGAGAAAAAATAGATAAAACAATTGGCAAAAGAAGTCAAAACATAATGATCTCAGCAATCTAGTGTTCAATAAACCCAAAGATCCCAGCTTTTGGCTTAAGAACTCACTATTGACAAAAAAACTGCTGGGAAAATTGGAAAACACTATGGGAGAGAATAGACTTAGATCAACATCTCACACCCTATACCAAGGTTTAAGTTCAAAATGGATAAATGGTATAAACATAAAGAGTGATATTATAAGTAAATTAGGTTTACATGGAATAGTATACCTGTCAGATATATGGGAAAGGAAGAAATTAAGATCAAGAAAGAGAGAGAGAACATTACAAGATGTAAAATGAATAATTTTGATTTTATTAAATTAAAAAGGGTTTTGTCTAAAAAAAGTCAAAACATCAAAAATAATCTGAAGATATTCTCCACCCTTGAAAAGGGATGGGAGTGAGGGGGTTAAGAAGAATTCAATTTGATCTAAAGCTAGAGGACAAGGGTTTCTAGAGTCATACTAGAAATATCAATGGAGATCATCTGAAAATCTGAATTCTAGTACTGACTCTGAAGAGTGAACTTTAGAAACAGGTTTGCAAACCAAAACAAATCTCTGGAAGGTCTGAGGATAGGTATGGCATATAAGCACAAGGAATACAATCCCACCTTTATCCCATGGTGTCTCACAATGTAATCTCTGAACCTTTTAAACTTGGTCAACAGCATTAGAAGCCTTTCGTGTACTCAATGTCTCCAGGTCCTGGCATCTCAGGATATTCCCAGAATGTGAAAGATGTAGGCTTTTACCTCAACAAATGCATGGACAGAGCTGAGCAAGTGATTCCCAAGGAGCAGCACCGAAAGACCCCTGTTTATCTCGGAGCCACAGCTGGCATGAGGTTGCTCAGGTATAGTAGCATCCAGGAACCTATGATAGGGTTAGGCTTTGGGGTTCAAGACAGTATCACCATAGCAGTAGTTAAGTCCGCCATTTTGTAAAATCCAAGGATAGAAACAAAGATTTCAATTGAGATTTACTGAGAGGGCAGCTAGGTAGCACAGTGGATAGCATGACAGGCTGGGAGTTGAGAGGTTTGGGTTTCAAATCTGACTTCAGGCACTTCCTAGATGTGTGATCCTAGTCAAGTTGCTTCACCCTGTTTGCCTAGCCCTTGCCTTCTGTCCTAAGAGTTGTTACTAAGACAAAAAATAAGGGTAAAAAAACATTTACTGAATAGAATCATTGTACCTCAGAGCTCAGAAACCATATAGTCCAACCTATAGTTTGGAATGAGAATCTCCTTTATAATACCCCTATTAAGCAGAGACATAACTAACCTATGACCACTGAGATTTGCACCATGGTGGGGAATTTAGAGACTGCAAACATTTTAATCTTATTCTTCTTCAGTAGAATAGAAAAGAGGTGAGAGGTGTCAGAGCTCAGATGCCAAGATGGAAAAGTGGGGAAGAGGACATTCAGCTATCCTCCGCCTCCAGGTTAAAATGCAAACATCTTGGCTTGGCATTTTAAGTCTTTCACAATGACTTCAGCCTATCTTTAAAGGCTGATTACAAATTATTCCCCCTGACACATTCAAAAACTCAGCCAAACTAGCCTACTTTCCTATTTTCAATATATTATATTTCATGCCTCACCTGTGTGCCTTGGCATATAGGCTATTCCTCATAACTGGAATGTTTCCCTTCTCTTTTTGGCTTATTGGAACTCCTAACTCCCTTCAAGCTTCAGCTCAAGTACCATCTCCTTCAAGAAGCCTTTTAAAATTCTCCCTAGTTGATGATGTCCTTTCACTCCAAAGAAAAAAAATCACTTTGTATTTTATTTTACGTTTATTTTGCATTTGTTCTGTGAACATCTTGTAATCTTCCCATGGAACATAGAATTCTTGAGGGCAAGGACCATCTCACTTTGTGTTTCTGTCTCTAGTAACTGGTACAACACCTGGCACTGAGCAGATACTGAATGTTTATTGACTGGAATGATGACTAATTTTCCCTCTCATTCAACTAAATTTATCTTACTTCTTGTACTATTGTCACTCATGAATCACAAAGTTGTTTTGAAGGTACTGCCCAGTTGGCGCTGCTTTTCCCAATGATTGCCCCAAGTGACAAAAAAAAGTGACAAAATTGCTAATTATAGTTTTAGGAAGAAGTGGTCAACCAGGGATAGAGGAGAAGCTCTTGAGCCAGATCCCCTTTTTTCTTTTGGATAGGTCTCATTGTTAAGAGTTTTTTGTGTGCCTAAATTGATTCTCTGAAACTTCCATCTATTGATCCTAAGTCTGTCCTCAAGGATAAGACAGCCAGTCAACCTTCTTCCATGTGATAGCCTTTCATACTCTGGAAGTCAGACATCATATACCCTCTAAAACTTCTTTCCAAGCTAGGCACTCCCCAGTTGTTCTTTATTTTAGGCAAACAGGATTAAGTGATTTGCCCAGGGTCACACAGCTAGTAAATGATTGAAGTTGGATTTGAACTCAACTCTTCCTCACTCCAAACCCACTAGTCTATCCACTGTACCACACATCTGCCCCAACCCCTAATTCTTTTGACTATTCCTCATATGGCATGAACTCAAGGCTCTTGGCCATCCTGACAGTCTTCCTTAATCAATCAATCCATCAAAAAGCATTTATTAAGCACCTACTATGTCCCAGACACTGTGCTAGGGGCTGGGGATACAATTACAAAAGTGGGAAGGTCCTTGCCCTCAAGATGCTTATATTTTACAAGGGGCTTTATAGTAATAGGCAAATCAATTCAGGATATGGGCAAAACAAATTCAAAGTATATAGGGATAGGCACTTACAAATCCTTAGTGTAATGTCTCACATATATTACATGTTTAATAAATGCTTGTCCATTGACTTATTGAAGAGTGGGGAAATCAAATCATTAGCATTTCTATAAATCACCAATAATGTCCTGCAAGAAGAGATAGTAAGTGATAACCCATTTAAAATAATCCTGGATTGAATAAAATACCTAGGAGTATATCGACCAAAACAAGCACAGAAACTGCACGAGCATAATTACAAAATACTTTTTATACAAATAAAATCAGATTTAAATAGTTGGAGAAATATTAATTATTCATGGATGGGCAGAGCCAATATAATTAGAACAGTAATCTTACCTAAACTAATTTATTTATTCAATGCCATTCCAATTAAATTGCCAAAAAGTTATTTTATTGAACTAGAAAAAATAATAACAAAATCCATTTGGAAAAACAAAAAGGAAGGTCCTTTTGAAAGAGATATCACTTGAGCTGCCACCACCTCTTTCCAGGGCAGACTGAGGTTGTCCAAGAGTTGGAGTCCTTAGTTGGTTATCTGATCTCTTCTTCAGGACTAGGAAATTTCATTTCCTGTTCTTAATTTGTCCAAAGGTTCTTGACAAAAAGTGGGTATGGGAGGTTGGGATCCCAGGATTAGAAGCTAACAGAGAACTGTTCTTTGTGTTGGGGCCCAGGCTGGAGAGCAGCGACCTGGCAGACAGAGTCCTGGCAGCTGTGAAACAGAGCCTCACCTCTTACCCTTTTGATTTCCAAGGGGCCAGGATCATCACTGGCCAGGAAGAAGGTGCCTATGGCTGGATTACCATTAACTACTTGTTAGGCAAATTCAACCAGGTAATATTGATCCTCTAGGATGTGTGGAAGTGGCTACCTGGAAACCAGCACAGTTTGTGTCCAGGGAAGTATATACATATATATCAGTGTCACTGCTAAGAATATGTGATTATCTTGCCATCCTCGGTGCCTAGCTTTTAATGTTTGGCACACAGTAAATGACAAGTAAATACTTGATGGTCAATACATAAATTCGAGCCTGAGACTTCAGAAAGAAATCTTTCTCTAAGAACTACTCTTGGGGAACCAAAGTATATCTAGTCCTTATGAGGAAATTATTCTTTGAGTGATTTGTATCATACAATAACCTTTTCTAAATGACCTTTCCCAAAGTCTAGCAAATTGCAAAGGTTTCACTTAAGGACCTGGCAAAGGACTCTCGTCCAATGACCAGCCTACCTTACAAAGTAAGGACTGGCCTAACTCTGTTCAGTGGGGTTCTTTTGTAGGCGGACTAAGAAAGGATGAAGTTTTTGGTCTATAACATTTCTCTAATACATTGAGGTAAAGGGGTGGCAATCCATTTCAGGGGAGAAAGAACCCACATTGATGAAGCCACAAACCCCTGAAGCATGGATCTAATGGGAGAACACCATAGAATGGAAAAAATCTCTTGTCCCCAATATTTACTGAGAACCCCTCTTTTCTGCCCATTTATTTTGGCATGGACTCTATCCCTCTCCCAAGGTTGTGCCCAGCCTTGCCCTTGGTCCCCTGCTCCTTTTCCTTCCTGTACCTGAGTCTAGGAAGGTGAGTGCCACAGGGCATAGTGGTAGGTACAGAGACATCTGCTCCTAACTACAGTTACATCATAAGCTTTGTCTTTTTCAGACTATCAACAGCTGGCTCCATTTTCTGCCCAGTAGTGAAGGTCCTCAGGAAACCTCTGGGGCCTTGGACCTTGGAGGAGCCTCGACACAAATAACTTTTGTGCCCCTCAAGGAGGATATTGAGTCCCAAGACAACTCCCTACACTTCCGTCTCTATGGCAAAAACTACGATGTGTATACACACAGCTTCCTGTGTTATGGGAAAGATCAGGCTCTCCGGCTAAAACTGGTCAGCAATATTCAGGCAAGTCTAACTGATTCCAGATCCTGCCTCCCCCACATCTGTGAGCATGACCTCACATCCTGTTTTCCTCACACATTATAATGTCTGAGGTTGGGCTCAGCAGTACCCCCCCCCCCAGTCCTACTCCTTCTTTCCCCCCTCTCCCCAAAGACACAACATTTTTGGCAGATTATCTGACAAAATTTGGTGAACCCTAATTCTGACAGTTGTTTTTTTCCAGTATCCCCTCCCCTTACACTTCTCACATCCAACATGTTTCTTTGGTAGATCAAAGATTTAGAGCTAGAAAGGAACCTTTGGGGATTATCCATTCTATCTCCCTCATTTTACAGATGGGGAAATTGAGGACTAGAAATCTGAAGTAAGAGGCAGCTAGATGGCTCAATGGATAGAGTGCTGGGCCTGGAGTAAGGAGAATCTGAGTTCAA
Organism: Monodelphis domestica; assembly: GCF_027887165.1. NCBI lineage: Eukaryota > Metazoa > Chordata > Mammalia > Didelphimorphia > Didelphidae > Monodelphis > Monodelphis domestica. The sequence goes on along the minus strand of NC_077227.1, from coordinate 80,184,020 downwards.
ATTCAGGCTCAGACACTCACTAACTGTGTGACTCTGAGCAAGTCACTGAACCTCTGTTGTCTTTATCTACTAGAGAAGAAAATAGCAAACTATTCTAGTATCCTTGCCAAGAAAACCTCATACAAAGTCATGAGGAGTCGGGCACAAGTGAATGGATGAAAAACAACACTGCAATTTGCTGATAGGAATAAAGAAAGTAAATGGCAAAGCCAGGAATTAAATTAAGGACCTTCCATTTCAAATCATGTTCTACCCCTCCCAGAATAACTTCAGCCATAATTGTCAAACCTTCATTTAGGAAATGAATTTTCCAACATTACCTGGGAAATGACTTCTTCCTTCTAGAGAACTATCAATGAAAACTATCAAGAAGTGATATGCTCTGAAAAGGATAATTGTGGCTTTAGCCTACTATGGGTCATAGAGCAATTAAGAAGAGGAAAGGGGGGAAAAAGAAGAGGGAAGAGTTGATTTGAGTTTTTTTCATCCTTTGTATGAGTTTTTTACCTTCATAAATTCAGCAGAGGGAGGTTTGTTGTAAAAAGCCTGTTGATGAGGAACATTTTAGTAAAAGCCACACAGCTAAACTTTAGAATTGCACATCCAAACATTTTCTGTATTTTAAGGCATGTCAAGATAGACCTGCTCAGCTGGCTCCCAATCATCATCTTCTCTTTTCATTACAAAGAAATGCTGAATCCCTACATCACTCTCAGCCTTTCTCTTCCAGGGTCTGGCCCTCATTCTTTGTTTTTTTCCTTTAAAAAATAAACTCTCAGCTTTCTATCTTAGAATCAATACGTATCATTTCCAGGGCAGAAGAACGGTGAGGGCTAAGCAATGGGGGTTAAGTGACTTACCCAGGGTCACATAGCTAAAAAGTGTCTGAAGCTGGATTTAAACCCAGGACCTCCCATCTCTAGACCTGGCTTTTAATCCACTGAGTCACCTAACTGCTCCCTGCTTTTATTTTTATAACTCTCTTAATTTATGCCAAATGAACCCAATCTTAGCACCATAGGATTATAGTTTTAGGGTTGGAAGGGATCTTAAAAACTATTAAATCCCAGATCAAGGAATAAGGCACAAAGAGATTAGGTGACCTTTTTGATGTAATGTAGGTAGTAAGGAGGCAGTTAGGTGATGCAATGGGTACAGCACTACACCTAGAGTCAGGAAGACCTGATCTTAGACATTTTACTAGATGTGTGACCCTGGGCAAGTCAGTTAACTCTGTTTACCTCCATTTTCTCATCTGTTAAATAAGCTGAAGAAAGAAATGGTAAACCACTTGAGATCTTTGCCAAGAACATCCCAAATGGGGTCATGAAGAGTCAGACATAACTAAAATGACTGAACAACAGCTAGAAGTAGTAGGGAGCACAGCTGGATTTTGAACCCTTGTGTCTCCAAAAATCAAGCTCTTTTACTTGTACCATGAGATAAAAGCCTGTGATTTTTAGCTGAAATGCTGCCACAAACCTTTGTCCTTCAAACCATTTAGGTAAGGTTTACAGTGACCCAAGTAATATTAGAATCATTTTCAATCTGGTTGTCTATATAGCCTAAGAGTAGTATTTGTCAACATTTGTGACAAATTCCAGATCACACTATTATATGTTATACAACTCCCCAGAAAAATGACCTCTTCATCTTTGGCACTCCCACCATTTTTATTTTGGGGAGGCCTTTTGGACCTCTCTCATGCTCTAATTTTTTAAAAATATATATTTTATTATTACTTTTTTAAAAAATCTTACCATCATTTTTGAGTATCTTGTCAATTAGCCTTTAAGGTTCCTTACTACCTGAATAGAACTCTCTCTTATGACATAGGAGAACAGTTACACAAAAACAAACTGATATATTGATAATGACTAATAGCATATGCCTCATTTGACACCTGTAGCAAAGCATTTCTCTACCAAGAGGAAGTAAAATTGCCTTATCGTTAGTCCTCTGAAGTAAACATTGGTTAATACATTGATCTGAGTAAGGGCTGTTTTCCTTTGCACTACTGTAGCCATTGTGCCTATTATTCCCTTGGTTCTGTTATTTGGCTCAGCATCCATTCGCATTCTTCCCAAGTTTCTCTGAATTCTTCATAGCCATCATTTATTATGGCACAATACTAGTCTATTACATTCATATACTGTAATTTGTTCAGTCATTCTCAATCAATGGATGCCCCCCTTGTTTTCAGTTTCTGGTATTAATTTGCACCTGTGATTTTACTGATATGGAGAACTCCCAGTAAAGGAACTCCTTCTACTAAAATAGAACAGAAATTAATTTACTATATAGTCATAACTCTCTGATACGCTAAGAGATTGTATCTTTCCTAGGGTCAAATATCCAGCTTGTGTCAGAGTGATCCTTCAACAGGTCCTCCTAACACTTTGACTTGCTTTCTGTCTACAGTGTTATAGTTTCTCCTTTCCATTGTCTTAATGCCACAGAAAACAAAAACAAAAATGAAGCTATAACAGTTTAACATTCTTCATACATACTTTTGTTCCATTTTTGTCTTCTGGTTATTTGTGTGCATGCCATATTGTCCTAGTAGATTATAAGATATTTTAAGACAGAAACTCGATCTTACTTATCTTTGAAAGTACCATTATGTGCATATTAAGCACCTACTAAGTGTTTATGAATGGATAAATGACTGGATATATTAGCCCAATTCTGCTTAGTAAGGATGTAAGGCTGAGGGTGGGAACTAATAATAACTCCAAGTTCTGATCCTATAAAAACAAAACAAAACACCTAAGATGTATTTTGTGAGACCAAGTTTTGGTTCGTTCCCTTCTTGTGACATTGCAAGTCATGGATTTCTATATTTTCTCATATAGGATGCAGAGAATGAAGTCTTAAATGAACCATGCTTCCACCCTGGCTATAAAAGAGTTGTGAACATAAGTGAGCTCTTCAACACACCCTGCATCCCAGAGGATAAGAAATCCCTTAAGTTTCAGAAACTTGTTTTAATGGGCACTGGAAACTATTCAGCATGCTGGCAGAGCATTCAAAAGATCTTCAACACCACCTATTGTCCTTACTCAAGGTGTTCTTTCAATGGGGTTTTCCTACCAGCCTTACAAGGAGATTTTAGGGTAAGTAGAGGAAATGATCTGGCATTTCAGATCCGAGTTTTTCAAGAAGCAGAAATGATAGCCATGACTAAATGCTTTCCCTGAGAAAAGAGACCCAGGAATCAGTCACAAGAAGACTTTCTTTCAGTTCAACATTGGGCAGAAGATGTTTAGTCATGGTATGGGTAAAGGCTGATTTTCCTAACTGTGTGGAATATAATTAAGAATTCTATATTTCTGAGATTTGTAGTCCGCTGGGCTAAAAGGTCACAACCCTTCCCTTATTGAGAATAAACAGTTGGTTGGCATTCAATCTTGGTGACCTCATATTTGCTGATCACTCTTGAAGTTGTGATAGGAAACCAGACCTGGCTGCTGCAGTAATTTTGATGGGGTAGCTTCAAGAGAGCAAGAAGATAACATTCCTTAAGCTCATATGCCTTCTATCTTATCTAGGAAACTCATCACCAAAAATGGGGCAGCCAGGCAAGAAACTAGCATTTTTTTAATGCTTGCTATATGTATGCAAACAACTGTGCTTAACTGGTAGGGATACAAATGCAAGTAAAAAAATAATCCTCGTCCTTAAGAACCTTGTATCCTTTTTTTTTAAAGACCCTTACCTTCCATCTTAGATTGATTTGAGGGCAGATGGGTGGTAAGGGCTAGGCAATTGGGGATTAAATGATTTGCCCAAGGTCACACAGCTAAGAAGTGTCAGAGGACAGATTTGAACCCAGGACCTCTTGTCTCTAAGCCTGGCTTTCAATCCACTGAGCCCACTTAGCTGCCCCCCAAGGACAATATATTCTAATGGGGAAATATTATATATATATATATATATATATATATATATATATATATATATATGTATGTATATATATGAGACCTGGAAAGGGGAGACCAGTAGAGAAAAAGTTCCTTGTCTTGGGAGAGGCATTGAAGAAATAAAGACTGAGAAGGAAGGATTGACATCATTCTCTCATGCCACTTGTTTTTTCTTAGGATTAGGATAAGACTGTAAGGAATGCTTTTTTTGCTGGTAGGGGCTTCTGGCTCTGTAAAATGGCCTTAAAGGAGAAGGAGAAAGCTGATACTGCTGGTCACTCCTCAAATGGAATAATGCAATGATTAAAATGTAGCCCAGAAAGAATAAATTCCCTCACTGGTTTTGCCATCACATTTGTTATCACCATATTGATGGTTTCCATTTCAAGGTTTCATGGTCTTTCCCCATGTTTCTATTGTGGCCTTCCTTTCTCTCTTGAACCCAGCAAAAACCATCTAGTTGACTGGTTAGAGTGCACTATTTTATCATATTCTTGGGGTGCCGTTTGTGTAACAAATAAAACATTACGTATTTAGTCTCACATTACTTGGCCTGACGCAGGTTCACATGGATTAGGATTTCAGAAGCATTCCCCATTTCTTGGTTTCTCCTTCAGGTCCAGTGTCAGAGCTATTTGTCTCGGCTTCTAAGGTCACCGTAAAAGCAAGGCTCTAGGTTCATGCTTTGGCTTGGGGTGAAACTGCTCATCTCCTAGTCAACCAAATACTATCCCAGTAGTTCCCAATGATTCTGACTATATAATTAGCCTGAATCAGACTCTCTCTTCTCTGAGCATAAAGCCCCTTAAACAACTCTTGCTTTAAAAGCATCTTTCTCCTCCTCCACCCCAAAAGCTTCTTAAAATAGCTGTAATTTTCTTCACAACTTGCCCCTCCTCACCCACTCACATTCCAGTGTCATCAGTCTAAGTTCCATTCTTTCATCTTCTTCTCCTCCTCTCTTCCCAGTATCTTCTCCCAATATTTTCTTCTTCCCTGCATCAGCCTTAGGATAGTCATTGGCATCTCCAAAGTCATGTTACATTTAAATTATTCCAGGCCCCTCCAGCCTGAGGTTTTCCATCCACATGTGATTTTACAGCCTGAGATTTTTTTGTTTTTGCCATAGTTGTATTCGAGACTTATGACCTCATTCTCCAGATGTAAATAGAGTCTCAAAGGCTGTCACTGTTTCTGTCATTTTGATTAAATTGTTCTTTTGGGCTGCTGGACTGAATCCTATTTTGTAGGCAAATTAGAAACATCTCAAGGAAGAAGGGAGTAAGTGATTGAGCATCTGCGGGGATGAGATAATGAGATAATTTTTAAATTACTTTTAACGACATCTGTGAATATTAAGTTAACAGCACAACTAGGAAAGCAGAATTGACTGGAACATTGTGAGGAGGAATAAATCATAAATCAAATTCAAAGATTTCTTGGTGAGATTTATTAGGTATTCCCTAAAGAAAACCACTATTGTGTAAACTAATTAAATTCAAACAAAGTAAATTTCTCAAGAATATGCCCAAAGGGAACACTTTTATGCAGATTCCTAGACCAGAAGGAAATTGAATATCTCATCTAGTTTCAGGGATTTTGGATTTAGCATGCTTTTAAAATAGTAGAATGAGAAATTATAAACTACTTCTGGAGATTAGGAAAGGAAGGAGGAAAAGAAAACAAGGAAAGCCCCCACTCCCCCTAGAATGGACAAATGTAAAAGATATATGCAGATGAATACATGCAGCTTCTGCATCTTAAGGAGTACTATTCTGCATTTGTAATTCTAGAATTTCAGATTTGAGTGATTTGGTAGAGCAGGTATTATTTTGAAATGGAGCCTGTCTAATACCACCAAACATTTCCATTAAAACAAATTGAGATGACCCCCAAATTCTGTGTTTGTTCTCTGAACAACAAAAGAATATTTTTGACCCATGCATAATCTCATTTAATATTTCATTATAGAAACCTTATAGAAACCTGGTAACCAATTTATCCAAGAATAATCAGGCTCTGAGAATACTGGTTTATATTATCTAAACTCATTCAAGCCTGGTTAGTACCAGAAAGCCAAATGGTTAAGTCAGAGAAAAATATGCTCTGGGGACACACTGTCATGCCAGTAGTCAAATATGTCCTTTCGTTGGCAGGAAAAACTATGTGGATTTAACCAAGAATGTTGCTTGGTCAATAATAAGTCGCAGGTATGATAATCTGGATGGAAAGGTGGTATTGATTAGTGGACAGTATTGGACATGAAATCAGCAGACCTGAGTTCCATTCATACCTCTGACACTGATTAAGTGACCCAGGGCAAGTCAACTAATCTTACTCTTGGACTTACATTTTGATCTTATCTTCGTTTCTGCCATACTTTTTCCAGTTGTTTTTCTTTTTCATAAAACTAGCTCCTAGTTTTATTAGTTTAATGGATGTTTTTTTTTTACTTTAAATTTTATTAATCTCTCTTGATTTTCAGGATTTCCAAGTTGATGTTTAATTGGGGATTTTTAACTGTCAAATTATTTTAAGCTCAACATTTTCAGTTTCCTCATCTATCAAATGAGGATAATAATGTTACATTACTTATTCTCTGGCTCCCACTCTTTTGTTCTTCTCTAGACTCTAATATCTAAGACCACCAATCTTCTGTTTGTACTTGTAATCAATATATATCATTCAAATATTTTTTTACAGCAGTTTGCAATTAATGATTAGGAATCATTGGATTTATGTGTATTTCTGGAAAAGGGTGGGGCGTCTTCATTTACTTCTAGGACACCATTTCCTAAATTATACCTTGAATAATTTGAATAGGAGTTTGATGAGAATTTTGACCTTAGAATTAATTTTTCTTTGAAATATTAAATGGGATTATGCATGGGTCAAAATATTCTTTTGTTATTTTTCAATATGAGCATTGGTTTAATTATTTTTATTTTGTTCTGAAATTTCCCCAAGTCCCCTTTTCCTCAGGGGAATTCTGCACCCCAAAACTCCTAGGCTTGCTGTGTATTGGTTCTAAGGCAGAAGAGCAGTAAGGGCTAGGCAATGGGGGTTAAGTGACTTGTCCAGGGTAACACAGCTAGGAAGAGTCTGAGGCCAGATTTGAACCTAGGATCTCCTGTCTCTAGGCCTGGCTCTCAATCCACTGAGCTACCCAGATGCCCCCCCCCCCTTTTTAAATCTTTTTTAAAATTCACATGTAAAATTTTAACATTTAAAAAAATTTTAAGTTCCAAATTCTCTCTTTTCCTCCCTCTTTTTCCCCATCATTGAGATGGCAAGCCATTTCATATAGGTTAAAACCTATGGTCATGTAAAATATATTTCCATATTAATCATGCTGTGAAAAAACGCAAATCAAACAAAAAAAAATTTAAGTTTTAAAAAAGTATACCTCTATCTGCATTCAGACTTTGTTCCTTTTATGGAAATGGATAGTATTTCTCATCATGAGTCCTTTGAGGTTGTGTTAAATCATTATACTGCTGAGAATAACCAAGTCATTCACAGTTGATCATTGTTACAATATTGCTTTTACTATGTACAATGTTTTGGTTCTGCTCACTTTACTTTGCTTTAGTTAATGTAGGTCTTTCCAGATTTCCCTAAATGTATCTTGATCATCATTTTAAGAAATATTTTATTTTTCCAATTACATGTAATAACAATTTTCAAAATACCTTTTCCAAACTTAGAAGACTCAAATTGTCTCCCTCCCTCTATTTTTTCCCCTCTTGGGAATGGTAAACAATTTGATCTGAGCTATACATATATTATCATTTAAAACATATCTCCACATTAGTTATTGATATAAGAGAATTCTCATATAAAATCAAAACCCCAAATAAAAATACAAATAAACTAAAGTGGAAAATAATAATTTTTGATCTCTGACTCTAACAAGTTCTTTCTCTAGAGATGGATAACATTATTTATCGTAAGTCCTTCAGAATTGCCCTGGACCATCGTATTGCTGAGAATAGCTAAGTCTTTCACAGTTGATCATCCTACAATATTGCTCGTACTGCATACAGTTTTCTCCTGGTTCTGCTTATTTTACTCTGAATCAGTTCATGTAGGTGTTTCCAGCTTTTTCTGAAATCATTCTGCTCATCATTTCTTATAGCACAATGGTATTGTATCACCATCATATATCACAAATTGTTCTTCCATTCTCCAGTTGATGGACATTTCCCCTGTTTCCAATTTTTTGCCATCACAAAAGGTCTGCTATAAATATTTTTGTACAACTAGCTTCCCCTGCTTTTTAAACTTCTTTGGGATGCAGACCCAATAGAGACATAACTGGATCAAAGGGGCACAGTTTTATAACCCTTGGAACAAAGTTCCAAACTTCCTTCCAGAATGTTTATAGCAGTTCATGACTCCACCAAAAAATGCATTAGTGTCCCAATTTTACAACATTCCCTCCAACATTTTTCATTTTTCTTACCATCATATTGATATTGGTTAATCTGATAGATATGAGGTGGGACCTCAGAATTGTTTTAATTTATATGTCTAATGAAGAATTAGATAGCATTTTTTCCATATAATTATTAATAGCTTTGATTCCTTCAACTGAAAACTGCTTTTGTATCTTTTGAACATTTGTCAATTGGGGAATGACTTGTATTCTTTTTTTAAAAAAACTCTTACCTCTCATCTCAGAATCAATACTGGGTATTGGTTCCAAGGCAGAAAAGTGGTAAGAGCTAGACAATGGGGTTTAAGTGACTTGCCCAGGGTCACACAGCTAGGAAGTATCTGAGGCCAGATTTGGACCTAGGACCTCTCATTTATAGGTCTGGCTCTCAATCCACTGAGCCACCCAGCTGCCCTCAATGATTTGTATTCTTATGAATTTGACTTCTTTCTTTACATATGTGAGAAATGAAGCCCTTATCAGAGAAATTTGCTGTAATTTTTTCATAGTTTGTTGTTTTTCTTTCTAATCTTATTTAAATTGGTTTTATTTGTATCAAACCTTTTAAATTTAATATAATAAAAACCATTCATCTTACATTTTGTAATGTTCTCTATCTGTTGTTTGGTCATAAATTCTTCCCTTATGCATAGATCTGATAGATAAACTATCCTATGTTCCCTTAATTTACTTATAGTTTCACCTTTATGGCTAAATCATATACCCATTTTGACCTTATTTTAGTATATGGTTTGACATACTAATCTATATCTAGTTTTTTTCCATACTGCTTTCCATGGGGGTTTTTTCTCATAAAACTAGCTCCTACTTTTATTTGTTAGTTTAATGGCTTTTTTAACTGTCACTTTTATTAATCTCTTACTCTTTTCAAGATTTCTAGGTTGATGTTTAATTGGAAATTTTTAACTTGAAGCATTTTATCTCTATACTGTTGAGTATTCCAGTGGGAGATACAGTGATTCAGTTTTCAGAAAAGGCAACTCTTTCCTTAGCTGAATGTCTTATTTTCTTTATATCATGTGCAGGGAGACTACTAATTGTAATAGCTAGCATTTATAGCTTTTAAGCATTTCATTTTTTAAAAAATTGCTTTACAAGTGTTATCTCATTTTAACTTCACAACAACCTTAGGAAGAAAGTGTTACTATCATCCGCATTTTACCGATGAGAAAATTGAAGTAAATAGAAGTTAGTGGATTTGCCTTGGATCATTGAGCTAGTAAATGTCTGAGGCGGGATTGGAACTCTAGTCTTCCTGACTCTAGGGAGCTAGGTGGTATAGTGGATAGAGAACCAGGCCTGAAGTCAGGAAAACTCATCTTCCTTAGTTCAAATCTGACCTCAAATACTAGCTATGTGACCCTGGGCAAGTCATTTTTATCTGTTTGCCTCAGTTTCTTTGTCTGTAAAATGAGCTGGGGAAGAAAATGGCAAACAACTATAGTATCTTTTTTAAAGAAAACCTTATTTTCCCCCCATTTATTTGTACTTTCTCTTTCTTTAAATTACTTAGAACTTACTTGTATAACATCTTCCAATCAAATGTAAGTTGCTTGAGGAGGAAGAGTATTTCTTTTCTAGTCTTTCCATCCTGAGGCATGAACACAGTACCGTGCACATAGTAGGAGATCAATATTTGTTGAATGAAATTGAATTAAATATTCATTCCATGCAACTCTTCCCTAGGTCCTGCTTGCTGACTCATAGGACCCTTTCTTATATCACTCAAGGCTCCTGACAATTTTTAAATGTCATATGTACATTACCCTCATAGCAATTACTACATATAGTTTACAGAGAGAGGGGTCATTTCATTATATTTTCCCTCTTAGAGTTTGAAGGTCTATGTCATTCCAGAAGCCTGTAGTTTTCTGTCCACTAAATAAAGTCTTTTGGATTTCGTTCTAATCTTCTCAGTTTTTGCCCTGGGGGCCACTGTTCTTTTGAGCAAGACAGGAAATAAGACTTGATGCCTGTGACCTTCTCAGATTTTAGACTGGGCATTCATTGCATCTTGGCCTTCAGGGTGTGAGAATTTTCTTCTTTTGCCAGGCACATTTGTGAATTCTTTCTCTCTTCCTCTCTCAGGCCTTTTCTGCCTTTTACTTTGTGATGGACTTCCTGAACTTGACTGAAGCAGGTTCTTCTTTGGAAAGGATGATTACCGAAATACAAAGCTTTTGCTCTGAACCCTGGGATAAGGTAGGTGAGATACTTCTAAATCACAGTAAGATTTGCAAAGCACTATTTACCCATGTCGTTTGATCTTTACAGCAGCTCAGTGACGTAGTACAAGTAGTATTATTCTCATTTTACAGATAAGGAAACTAAGGCTGAATAGGTTTAAATGACTTGTCCAGGGTCTCATTGCCAATAATAATTATTTTATAGATGATTTAGGCAATTATATGACTATTTGAAAGAGCAACAGACTATTAGGGCTAGAAATGACCTTGGGTATCCTTTAATGCAGAGGTCAGAAAACTATAGCCAAGCAAAAAGCAGCTGCTGATTTTTACTCCTGTTTAGAAAACCCTGCTCTAGGGACAATAATCTGGGGAAATGAAGGAAAGCATAGATGAGCAAAATTTGCTGGAAATTTTTTTAAAATCTCGCTTTTTAAACCTCTTCCCTCATTAGATTTTCTACTACATTTGCCAAAATGTGGCAGAATTGGAAATAAATTTCACCTTCTTTAATATCCCATTGAACTGAGTCAGGATTCTCCTATTGTCCTTAAAATCTCCCCACTGGGAATTCCAGCTCCCTGTTCTTTTGGACAGGTGAACAGTCAACTCTCAAGTGTGCATGTCTTAATTGTCTTTGCCTTTAGCTTCTCTTACTCCTGATGGCTCCTAATTCCTCCCTTATTAATAATAGTTGGTAAAAGAAAAAACAAAGCAGGTAAAACAACTTTTATTTTTCTACTTTTTAGTAATTTGGTAAAAAAAAAAGTCTGGTGAAGGAAGAGGTGAAAAAGCAAATTTGTATTTTCAGTTGACTCCATTGATTCAGACTTTTTCCTTTGTCCCAGATAATCTGGAATATCATAGAATGAGGCAATAATTCTAGACTCAACAGAAAGGGATCCCTAATAAATAGGACCCAAGGTCTATTCTCTTGTACCCATGGAAAAATAGTTTCACCTCCATTACTAACTGAGGAAGAGTCTTAGATTGAGAGCTAAAAATGACCTTTAGACCTAGTTTAGAGACTTTTAACTTGGGAACCACAGACCTCAAGGGGTCTGTGGGTAGATTTCAAGGGGGTCTTTGAATTTGGACAGGAAAAAAGTATTTGAATATTTATAATTGGTTCCCTTTGTAGTCCTCGGTATTTATTTTACACATTTGAAAACATTATTCTGAGAAAGGGTCTGTAGGCTTCGCCAGACTGCCAAAGGAGTCCATGTCACAAAAAAGGTTACCTTGATCTAGTCTAGTCCAACCTCCATAGCTCAGCTTTTCTGCCCTTTTCAAAGCTGAGTTTGGGAACTTTCCATTTGCTTCATTTGGGGGCTACAATCCCTACTACCTTACCTTAGATTTCTTGACAGGTATATTATATAGTCAAAACTTAAACTCTCCTTCTCTTCCTTTCAAAGCTAAAAACACAATTTAAAAGCATCAAAGAAAAGTACCTCAGTGAATACTGCTTCTCTGGAACCTACATTCTTACCCTCCTAGAGCTAGGATATGGATTCGGTGAACACAACTGGAAAGATATTCAGTTCATGGGAAAGGTAATCAGTGTATATATGGGGAGAGAGAGATTTTGGGGAAAATTATTCAGGGTTCTTAGTGCATGAAAATGGATTTTTTTTCTTGGGTATCACCCAAATCATGGTTTGACCATTCTAGGCTGGGGAGGGGGGTTGGTCTATTTGACTGATATTTTTTATTCTGAGCAAAAGCAGGTATATCGTTCAACTCTTCCTAGGTTTTTCCTCCAGCAATCTGTATTGTGGCCTAAGCAAGAGCAAGCCATCAATCAAGGAGCATTTTTTAAACACTTACTTTGCATTAGCCATTGTGCTAAGTCTTCTAAGCACTGGGGACACAAATAGAAACATAAGATAGTAGTGACTCTCAAAGAAGATACAATCTAATGGGAAAAGGAAGATAATAAATCTACCATGTTTCAGGTACCCAGAAGTACTTTCAAATATCATTTCATTTGACCCTCAGGACAATTCTAGGAGAGAGATGATATTATTATCCTCATTTTAAAGTAGAGTAAACTAAGGCAGAGAGATTTTTAAGTGACTATCCCAGGATCAAACAGCTAGTAAGTATCTAAAGCTGTATTTGAACTCAGGTCTTCCCAAATCCAGGTCTGCACTTTATGCACTAAAGTACCACCAGCTGCCACCTTCCCTCTATCAGGTGCTTTATGGTTCTGTTAAAGCACTCTCAAAATCATGGCCACATTTGGGGTTCACAGTAAACCTATGAAGTAGGTAAGGCATGTATAATTATTTCCATTTTATGGTTTCAAAAAGCGAGACTCAGTTACAACTAGACAGCACTAAGGACTTGAAATAAGGTCTCCTGATTCCCTAAAGGCCTTTACAATCTGTCTTCAAACTATATTTTGGGCTTTTTTGTACCTAACTCTCTTTCATGGACGTGCCAGTCAGCTTTGCCTCCTTGAGGGTCTATCTCCCACTGTCGTGCCTTTATTCCCCATACTTAGAATGTATTTCATCATCCCCTCCTCTTCTTGGAATTTCTGGCTTCCTTCAAAACTCACTTTAAGTGCCCCTTTCAAGAGGAAGCATAAAATCTTCCTAAGATGCTAGTGCCCTTTTAATCTTTCTTGTTTCAATTTTTCTATTTCCATGTTACTCTCTTATGGAATGTAAGTCTTTTGTGGATGGGATATATTCCACCTTTGCTTTGTATTGCTGATCCTAATGTATAGTGCCCAACACAAGGTCAGAGAAGCTTAATAAATATTTTGTTGAATTATGAATTATCATAATACTTTTAGCCATTGTCCAGATTAGCCAATGCAGTGATTCAGGGAAAAGTATAGCCTTTTAAAGGGAAAGACATTACCCAAGATAAAAATTAGAGTCAAACAACAAATGTGGGAAGAAACAATTTCTTTGAGACTCTGTTTGTTACAACATATGAATGGTTTGTTTTTGGTGGGGAGGGGAAGAGAAACAAAAACTCTTTAAATAAATGTAGTTACTTTAACTTAAGAGCTAAAAAGGAATAGTCCCCCTTCATCACAGGAATATTGAAATTTCAATGGCTGTCTTACAGAGAGGGTTTGATAGACCTGTTACTGCTGGGCATGTTACATATATCTAGAATCCCCAAACCTCATTGTGTGTATGTGTGTGCTTTCTCAGAGACATATCCCTCTCCCCTCTGGCTTCCTTCCTAAATCCTATCATGTTACTATCAAGAACTCTGCTTAGGCATGGTACATCACCATATCTCCGCTGCTCTTCCAACACATTCCAGCATTCGTAGAATGAGGCTGTGTATCTTCTTCAACATATCATAACTAGTTGTCCAAAGGGTAGTGAGTCCTGAGCTAACTTTCATTAGGCATGGAGGTAAATGTCCACAGGTAAATGTCCAGAACGATCAAGATTCTTGAAGGACTTATTGGTCAACAAGCATTTAGGAAGCATTTACTTGATGATAGGCATTATATTAAGCGTTGGGAAAAAGACAATTCCTACCCTCAAAGGAACGTACATTTTAATGGGGGATGACAACACATAAAAGAAAGCTGGGAAAGGAAGGATTGGGGAGACCGGAATTGAAGGTGACATGGTAGAGAAAGTCCAGAGCATAGCCTAAAGAGGAATGCCAGAAGGCCAGAGGAGTCAAGCACCCAACACCAAGAATATCAGTTTCAAGGAGCCTGAGCTTCCATTTTCCTGAGTAAGAGACTAATGAGAAAGTATTTTGGATTGCTGCTGAGACTCACTAGGCTCATGAAGTCCTAATCCTTGCTTCCTAATCCCTTGTTACTAGCTACTTGTTTTAAATCAGCATAGACATTTAAGAATATAAAATTCCTAAGCTTAGAAAATGTTACTGGGCTTGTGTTTCATCTAAACCATCTTTTCCTCAGGGGCCACTCGTACAAACAGTAGTTACTTAATAAATGCTTATTAAATGGATGAATGAATGGTCTTTAGCTATAATGCAATAGAATAATTTATATATATATATATAACATTATAACATAATAATTTATAGCCTCTGCCCATAAATGTGGATATGGTTGTTTAATGGTCAGTACAGAAAGATCTTGGTGTTTCATCTTCTTTAATCAAACCTTGAATAATAATGAAATTTCCTTACTGTTCCACCCCCTCTTCCCTGTGTTTCCAGATCAGTGGAAGCGATGCTGGATGGACCTTGGGTTACATGCTGAACTTGACCAACATGATCCCAGCAGAGCAGCCTTTATATCCACCTCTCTCCCATTCGACATATGTCTTCCTCATGGTCCTCTTCAGCCTGGTCCTAGCTGGTGTTTTCTTCATTGGATGGCTTATCTTTAGAAAGCCTTCATGCCTCCAGAAAGGAACTGTATAGCAAGTCTAGCTGAGATCAGCTGGGTGAGAGCATGACAGAAACACTTACAGGGAGAACGTTTCTTTCTCCTGCAATTTCATGCTGCACTTCTTCATGGGGGTCAATCTTTACCAGCACAATGCTTCCCTTGACTTCTGCTGCAGGATTTTTCTCAGGAGGGTATCTTGCCATCTGTGTCCCATGCTTCATGGCAAAAATCTAGCATCTCCTTGTGATTCTTTTCTTTTCACCTTCTTTTTCCTGTGTGTTTTATGCCTTTGTGGGTCACAAGGATTCGCCATTTTTTTCAGAACCTTGCTTTATTGGACAGCCTCATTTATTTGGAAGAGAAGAGATGAGGAAGCTATGAATCATCTGCAGTGACCTATGAAGGCCAGTGGGATACACTGGGAGGCTCCGGTGGCTAGACAATGCCTCATCTCAGGAATTGTTTAAATTCCATTGGGATTTCCTTCTATTCTCCTGCCTCCCATTTATGAAGACCAAATGGAGCCTCTCTCTGTATGGGGCAGAGACCAATGGGCTGGAGGAAAGATCTTTAGACTAGGCCAAAGTTGGCTAGGGCCAAAGAGTATCACATGGTCATTCTCTGTGGTAATATGATGCTTACCTCAGTACCATACTGTGTCACCACTGGGATATGACTTCCTGGGGGCAGTCCCACTTCTGCCAGTATACTTTGTTTTAGAGCTGCTAAACATACAAGCATACTAGTCCTAGGGAACATGTCATGGTGGATGTGTGTATGTCAAGATTAAAGATATAGTTTCTACTCAGGGTTGAGAATAAGTATACTCGTGTATCACAGCTTACACAAAATCAGGCCTCAGTGTGGGATCAGGCATGGTAGTTTTGGGTAAAAGTGGGGAAACCTATTTATCAGTTGTAGAGCAAGGATTCTCAGACTTTTTCATCTCAGGACCCTTTTTTACTCTTAAAAATTATTGAAACACCCCTCCATCCCAGAGCCTTTTTGTTTGTATAGGTTATATCTGCTGATATTTATTGTATTCAAAATTTAAATGTCAGTATTACTATAAATGGAATTTTGACCTCACAGACACTCAGATTCCGGGGATCCCTGGACCACACTTTGACAACTCCTTCTCTGGAGTTACAGGTCTTTAAGTTGTGATGACAATCTGCAGCAAGTAATTAACATGTTTCGAGAAACAGTGATGCTGGCCTTGCCTTGTGACCTATTTCCTTTTGTGGAAAATGGATGTGCTGTTGTCAATTCTGGGAGAGGTGGGAGAAGGGAAGATGGTAAAGAATCCCTGTGCTATCCACTTCCATGAACCGTTATAAGAATTGCCTCTTAGGCAAGATTAATGGTATGTGATTTTTTAAATTTTGTTCCAGAACTCTGATCTCTCCTTCAGTGGGCTTGTTATTGAGCTGGTGGGGGAAGAAATAATTTTGCTAAAAGTAAATGCCATATGTCCCTTTTCCCCCAGAACAACATTTCTGCTTTTTAACATGTCCAAATGGTATAAACCTGTGAGGAAGGAACCAACTTCTCTTTTAGAGTTATTCCTAGCTGAACCTTGTTGGCCTTGAGCAGGAGTCTGATGCCAAATTTGGACATTTAAATCCTCTCTGAGGACAAAGCAATCAGTCAATGATGAGAACATTCCTTGTTTCTGTTTGCATTCTTCTCCATATGTTCCAAGTACAAACCAAGTCCTCCCCGATCATTGAATTCAAAGAGCTTGTTTGAAAAACACAAACATTCACTCCAAGTCTCTGAGACATAATAAAAGTCTTGGACAACTCCATTTATTTGGAAGGGAGTAAGATGAAGCTATGATTCAGCAATAGTTGCTGGTGAAGGTACTACATCATTGTTTCTTACAGCACGTTAATTAACTTTACTGCAGAGAATCATGGCGACCTAATGACTTATTGCTCCATAGCCACAGTGGTCAAAGTGTGGTCCAGGGAGTCCATGAGGTCTGCGAGGTCCTTTGCAGAGCAGTATAGATGGCATATGATATTAATGATTTCTTATTGCAACCCTAGGAGTAGCTCTTTAAAAATTAATAATTACAACATATGGTTATGTAGCGCTTTGTTATCTTAAAGTATTGTATAATCTCATTTGAGCTCTGTAACAACTTCATGCAGGTATTATTTGTCCCATTTTATAGATGAGAAAACTAAAACTCAGAGAATTTAAATGACAACACCAAGGTCACATAGCTAGCCTGTCTCAAAATTGGGATTCAAATCCAGGTTTTCTAACTCCAAGTCCCATGTTCATCTATTCTATGCCACTCATTTTACAGGGGAACACCATATATCTGACACCTTTAAACAATATTTAATAATAAAGGTGAAAAATTAAGAGGCTAAATATTTACTTCTTAGGACCTTGCCTAACTCACAGCACTCCAAGTCCATTTCTTACAACAGTGAACTTCATCGCATTGCTTGGCCACCAAGAAATCGAAGGGATAAGCTACCAATCTCTACAGATCTCAGCAAAACCATTGAAGAAATTAGACCAAGGCTCAGCTTAGTCTAAGGAGTAAGCCAGAGTCAGATTAACAGGATTTCAGGGTATATAAATCTTTTAATAACAGACTAATATCATCACTAATTATATCTCGTTGCAATTATTTCTAGACCCTTAGGTTAAGAGAATGCTCTGTGATCTCTTAAGAGAGAGTAAAGAGTGGGGTTGGGAGGGAGAATTGGGGCTGTATATACGTGTGTGTGTGTTTTTTTTTTTGGTCCATTATAGTCCACAAAAGAATATATACCATCATAAAGTCATATAATTATTGTAGGGTCTTTTTTTTAAGAAATAGGAAAGAATTCAACTAATATGCTTTTAGTATTAAGAATAGAATACATAGATATTTGTTAACAGAATAAATAATTTAAAGTATGTATCATTTCTATATTATGGTTTATGAGAAAGCAGGGTCTATGGTAAAAACTGGCAAAGAGAGTAGAGACTTTCCGGGCAAGGAAAGAAGACAGGGGCAGAGTAGTACACTCAAGGCAGAGAAAAAAACATTCCCTCCCCACCTCCCACCCCCGTCTTCCTCTACATTTCCCTAGTAGAGGGAGATATTTATTTTTGCAACCACAAGTATTGTGTTATAATTCCCATTGGAGCATTTATTATATTTGAAGTTGGAAGTCATCTTTAACTAGGATTTTAATATTTTAGCTAAAAGTTTTTGTTCATTCTTCAAGTTTTGCTGCATTAAGTGAGAATAGGTGCCAGCTACTTGGTATCAATGCGTAGATGGTCTGGCAGCTTCAATGGATATTAGCTTTTTTTTAATCATCAAGACAATTACTTAAATAAAAACATAGGCTCAGCCAGGGCACCCTTTGCAGCTCAAATGGCCTCACATTTTAAATTGACAGAATTCCTTAAAGACTCATGTACCCATTTTCTTTCTTAATTACACATGTAATACCCTGTATAATACATTAAAAACTTTTCAGTTTAACAAAAATACACCAAAATTAAACAAAGCTGGTTTTATCATAGGCATAAATATGTTTTCATAGTGGGAGAAATGATGGCCAAAATACATTCCATTTATTAATTCATTTCAAGCTGGATCTAAATACATGGACTATGGCTTCCACACTCTTATAAAATCAATATGAACCTCTAAAATCAAGTGACTTCATTGATTTGGCCTCATAGATTTCCTCTGAAACCAGGATGAAAGGGGCTATAATTCATTATAGCATCCTTGAGTGGAGCTGGTCCTCCAATAAACATATAATATATAGAGGTGTTGGCTGAGGGGCGCCATATTGAGAAGGTTTTGCAGGGATTCTTTTATTAAATGAATTTGATGGTAGCTAGATTAGATGTGAACACTGGTCTAGGCTTTTATGCACAAGGATGACCTGGTAGTATCTGACGATACTATAATGGCATTATGGGCAGGAACAAACAAGTTGAGTCCATGTTTTTATATTGTAAAGAGATATTTTACAACAAAACCTCATCTGAAAAGTGCACCTCTTTCCATAAATGACCACTTGAATGAAGTTCTCTGAGAAGCTATGTCACTTATCTTCTTGCTGTGACTTGAAAAGAGGGAAAGGACAGAAAAGGGAGTAGAATGGGAAAATGGGAAAGAAAGGATAGGAAACTGAAATGTGGAGGGAAGAAGAAGGGAAGGGAAAGGACAAAGTGTACTAAGAACTACGTAGATGCTTAATTATTGAGAAAATCTTGTTAGAGAAAAGTCTCACATTAAGAGAATTGTATATAAGAATATAACCTAAAAATCTAGCCACTCACCAGAGGAACCCCAGACTTTAACTTGCTCCAAAAAGGTATTTAAATCTCTATGGGCTAAAATAAGCTTTTTAGAAGTGTTATGGTCCCTTCTCCCCCCCAAAAATGTCCTAGATCAACCTTTTCAAACATCATTTCCACTTTTCACTTGTCTTATGTTTAAAGCTATAGTGATTCTCGATTGCATCCAATGTAAAATCTCCACCTGACTTTCAAAGCTCTCAAGAGAGGTTTACTGGATTTATTGTTTGCATCATTCATTATAGCTCATAAAGTACTAGTAACACAATAGGAGCTTAATAAATGCCTTTGAATGAGTGCTCTCTTCAATAGCTATCACCTGAGAAGTGTTCCTAGTCTTCACTTATGAGACAGTTTAACAGCCAGTATGATCATAGAACATCCAAATTAGTATCCATTAGTTAAGGCAAATGCTTAAGGAGGAGGATAGAACCATTAGAGCACATCCAGATATGGGTATGATTATGTAAACAATCAAATGACTTCTGTCTGAAAATAATTGGAAAAAACACTAATCCCTCCAATGTGGAGGAAATATTTGAAGTTATTTGAATATAAAGATGTAATCATGACATTGTACATCACCTAAAATGGTAGGTAATATTGGGCCTGACTTGAATTAATGAATGAATTCTTAGATACTCTGTCTATATTTTTTAAAAAAACAACAAAAAAAAACAATTCTTATGTTCTGTCTTAGAATCAATTCTATGTAGTGGTTCCAAGGCAAAGAGGCTAGTCAACTGGGGTTAAGTGACTTGCCTGGGGTCACACAGTTAGAATCTAGTTAGGAAACTAGATTCAAACCCATGACTTCCTTTCTCTAGGCCTGGCTCTGTATCTAGTGGACCATCTAACTGCCTCTGGGCCTCTACTTTGAGCCATCGCCAGCAGGTGAACAGTGGATACCCATTTTTGCTGAAATTTCACAGATTAGAGTAGAATTGAATTTTGGAGCTGAAAGGAACTTAGAAATGATCTAGTTCAATTCTCTTATTTTATAGATGAAAAAATTTAGACCATGAGAATTTAATGGCTTGACCCAAGTCACTTATCTAATTAGTTTACACAGTTGGGACTACAATCAATGTTTCTTAAACATCTATGGCTTTTTTAAAAGGTGAGATTAGGGATATGTGATCATTATGCTGTCCTTTTCTCCAAAAAATATAATTCTATATTAAGGAAAAATAGATGAATATTATTCCAGTTTTATTAAAGTTAATTAAAAAGATAAAAGATAAATCTGTAAGTATTTAAAATAGCAATTTTTTTCTACTAGTTAACTGTCAACAGTAAACTGTTGGTTGGTTTGATTTCCTAACTTCTCAGCTTCACCAAGACTTTCTAATGCTTTCTATTCTAACATTTCTAGCTACTATTCAGGAAGTACTTAATTATCTTTTTAACACTCCCCCCCAATAGGAATATACTTGCTCTTCTTCTACCAAGGTCACACTTTACCTGCACTTTAGGATGTTTAGCCCCTTTATGCTTAGCCTTTTCCATGTATTTCTAGACTGTTCTTGAAACAGAAGCACATAAACTTCCTTATATCTCAGACCCCTCTGACTAAGTGAATTGTCTTTTCATCAAATAATCCAACTTCTAATAATATTAATGTTACTAATTAACCCTATTAAAATCACATAAATGGTAATTGACTGTTATAGACTACTTTAAAGTCTGCAAAATATTTTATTTACAAGCTTTTCTTCTCCAGCTAAGTTAGAGCCACCCAAGAAAACATCAGATATGAAATCCAGTTATTTCTCAGTGATCAAATTTATAGCAAGAAAGGTTTTACTAATTGTGTTTTCTGAAAGGAAAGGTGATTAGTAGAATTCATAATAGAAGTAAGGAAAACTATGGCATTAGCTTCCTGATACACACTAATGACCTGGGAATACCCCAGATGTGTTTTGGAGCATTGAGTTTTGTTTCTACTCACTGCTTTAGTTTGTGATCCTCAGTTCAAAGCAATGACTCCGTCCTATTGTTGCTTGGTATACTATAAACATCTAGAACTAATATTTGGCTGCATGTATTGTATAAAAGCAAAACACAGAAAATTCCATATTTTGGACTAATCAGAACACTTTATTTTACTACTGAGTGTCAGTTACAAAATTGAGGTCCTAAAATAAAAAATCAGTCAGTCAATAAACATTTATTAAACACCTACTAAGTACCAGGTACTGTGCTAAGCTGGGGTAATAAAAAAATGCAAAGGATAATCTCTGCTCTGAAGGAGCTCACAGGGTAATGTGGAAGACAAGCAAACAAATTTAGACAAACAAACTATATATAGAATAAATGGGAAATAAGAGAAAATACTAGAATTAAAAGGGGTTGGGAAAGGCTTGTCCCATAGAAAATGGGATTTAAGTTGAGTCTTGAAGGAAGCCAGAGAAGTCAGGATGCAGAAATGAGGAGGTAGAATATTTTAGGCATGGTGAGGCAGGCATTAAACATCCCAAGAAGCATATGTATTTGATAGAAGAAATAAAGAGAATTACCAAAAGGAGATTCTTGAAGCCTATTTCTTGTAACCTTCAATTTTAAAAAGAACTGCTAAGGAACAATATTTTTCTCTAGGCTAAAACTTTTTCCAGGCCTTTCCCTTTAGGAAAATGAATAGAACAAAAACTCTTCCTTCCTTTCTTTTTCTTTCTTTCTTTCTTTCAATAAAGGTCTTCCTTCCTTCCTTCCTTCCTTCCTTCCTTCCTTCCTTCCTTCCTTCCTTCCTTCCTTCCTTCCTTCCTTCCTTCCTTCCTTCCTTCCTTCCTTCCTTCCTTCCTTCCTTCCTTCCTTCCTTCCTTCCTTCCTTCCTTCCTTCCTTCCTTCCTTCCTTCCTGTCTTGACATTGATACTAAGTATCTGTTCTAAGGGCTAGAGTACAAGTAAGGGCTCAGCAATTGGAATTAAGTGACCAGGATCATGCAGCTAGGAAGTGCCTGAGAGTAGATTTGAACCCATGTTTGAACTCTGTCTTCAGGCCTGGCTCTCTATCTGCCGAGCCACCTAGCTGCCCTTTCCTAAGGTCTCTCTAAGGAAATGGATTAGGAGTAATAATCAAGCCTAACTTTCATCTATATGTCATTATTTTTTCTTCCCACCCACCTACTATTTCTCCAAAGTTAAGACATTGTTCCTAGATCAGTTTGTTATTATATCCATCTTATAATAGATGAAGAAAAACTGAGAGAAGTTAAGGATAACTTGGGTAAAGTCACACAGGGATTGGATCAAGATCATAGGTTCATAGGATTTAAGGTTATAAATTTTGAACTGGAGTGGACCTTTTAAGTCATATAGTCATATGGTAACAACTGCCATTTTGTGGACAAAGAAAGTGAGGTCCAAAGACACCAAAGTTCTTGCCCAAGTCACAGACTTAGAAGAGAGTAGCATACAAACTTCAGTTCCGTGATGCTAACTCCAAGACTTTTTCATACCAATCTGCTAACTCAACTGTACACTCCACCTCCAAGATCCCAGACCATAGAAAGGATCAAGTTGTTTTATCTCAGCTGACTTTCCTTATTTCTGATTCTTTTCTCTACTTATTTTTATGCTTCATTTTTCTTGTTGCCACATGCAGGTTTCAAATCTACTGTATTCTAGACATTCTATGTGGAAATGAATGGTGTCTTGAAAGTCTGGCCAACATGGTCTCATGAATATTTTGGTTACTTTTTTCTATCTGATCAGCTGGGAAAATAGCAGTTCTGAGTCCACACTTCTCAAAAAATAAGGGGGGGGGTGGCAATTGGAATAGAGAAACAAATATGTAGACTTTGGCATAATAGAAATGCCATACAAAGCCATGGTATTACCGCTTATAGAACTGTAGAACATCAGAGCTGGAAGAGAACTTAGAAATCATGGAGCCAAGAAGCAGAAGCAGCTAGATGGTGTCAGTCTAGAGTGCTGAGCCTAGAGTCAGGAAGAGGTGAGTTCAAATATAGCCTGAAAAAAAAATGTGATCCTGGACAAATCACTTAACTTCTGTCTGCCTACCTCCCAGAATTGGTTATAACGATCAGATGATATAATATTTGTAAAACACTTCATATAGTGCCTGGAACATAGAAGGTGCTAAATAAATCCTTATTTTTCTCCCTTTCCCTCCCCTTACCTGAAGCTTAGAAGAGTAAAGTGTGGAAGTGACAGTCATGACAAAAATGAGGTCCCAAAACATTTAATTCATTGTTATTTCCGGTATACCAAACCTAGAGCCATTGGTAAATAGAAATTCTAATAAAGAAATAAGTTCCAAAAATTCAACTATACCATCGATTGGCTACATCCTCTTTTATTTTTGTTTGTTTCATTTTCATCTTTGGATCCTTAATAATTCCTAGGCCAAGAATCTAAATGGGAACACAAGTCACAAACTGTGGCTCCAGAGAGCCTGCAGTTGAATAGAATCACAAAAACCATATCTCTCAGTTGAAAAGAAATCAAGTCATGTAATTCAATCTGTATACAAACAGGAATTCCTTAATGATACCATCCATCATCCTCTGCTTGAAGAACCTCAGTGATGAGGAACACCTTGATACAACCCTTTCTACTGTGTTGGGAAGGATTTGGGGATGGGGAGGTTTAAGGGGGAAGAACTGAAATCTTCAACTTTGTAACTTTCATTTACTGCTTTTACTGAGTTCTACCTTCTGGAGTCAAGGAGAACAAATATAATTCCTTTTGCCCAAAATGTGTCACGTGTAATTTTTTTCATAAAGTTTGTTGTTAAATATTAACCAGCATATACTTGCACTGAAGTCATAAGTTGTGGAAACTTGATGGATAGTATTGTCTTTGGTGGGAGTACAGAAATTGGAGTCAGGGATGGGTTCTGGGAGAAAGATGATCAATTGAGTTTGAGATGTATCAAGCATGAGACAAGAAGCTGGGGCATCCAAAGATGACCAAGAGGGAGTTGGCAATACAGGACTGGATATTAGGAAAAATATTAGGGCTATATATAAAGATATGGTGCCCATGTAATCTATGAAGAGATGACAATCACAGAGGAATTGAAGAGGGTACCAAAATAAAGAATACAATGTAAGCCTTGGAATGTCCATGCATGAGGAGTGGGGGATAGTTGCTAAACCAATGAACGGCACTGAAGAAGAGTAGTAAAAATTAGGAGAATCAGGAGAGAGTAGTTCCATAGAAGCCAAGAGAAGAGAAAGTATCCAGGAGGAATGATTAATGGTGTCAAATGCTATAGAGAGGTCAAGAAAGATAAAATTTGAGGGGGAAAAACTCACTGGATTCAACAGTTATAAAAGTGTTGATAACTGGAGGGATTAGTTTAGATAGAAATGTTTCTGTGAGACTGAAACACTGGTATAATCAAATGTAATGGACTTCTTTACTAGCAGCAATGCAATGATCCAGGACAATTCTGAGGGACTTATGAGAAAGAACACTATCTGTGGGAGTAGAAACACAGAAGAAAAACAACTGCTTGATCACATGGTTCGATGGGTATATGATTGGGGATTTTGGCTTTAAAAGATCACTCTATTGCAATTATCAATAATATGGAACTAGGTCTTGATCAATGATACATGTAAAACCCAGTAGAATTGCATGTTGGCTATGGGAAGGGAGGGGGAGAGAAGGGAAGGGAAAGAACATGAATCATATAACCATGGGAAAATATTCTAAATTAAATAAAATTAAAAAAAAAAGAAATGTTTCTGTGGCCAAAAATCCAATTGCTCCAGGCTGAAAAGAGGGTAGACAAGGAAATGGAGATAATGAAATGGATAACTTATTTTATAAATTTGATAACCAAAGGGAAGGGAAATAAAACAATAGTTTGAGATAAAGGGCTCAAGAAAAGTTTTTCTTTTTTTAAAGGATTATGGAAAGATAGGAGTGTGTTTTTAAGAAGTAGGGGAGGAGTCAGTAGTTAGAACAGCAGTTAGAATTTGGGGAACACATAGGGATGCACATCTGTCATCTCAAGTCATCTTAAGGTCACTGATGCAAAAACTGGGGTATAAAAAGACTAGTTACTTAAGATGAATTTTGTGAGTCTTGAAATTTCTCAGACTTGTGAATGTTAAAAAAATTCCCCATTGGGGAATTCTCCATTGGAACAATTCCCTACTGGGACATTCCCCATTTGGAAAGTGAGAACTCTACTTAGATCAGAAATGGGAAGACCTCTACTCCACCCATACTTAAGACTGCTTTAGAGGAGAAAACTCCTTGCTGAAACAATGAAAAATACTTACACCCATACTTAAGCCATGCCTATTTTAAGAATTAATTACAAAGGGGTGGTAAGTACCTAAAAAGGTCAGGCAACTTGTGAACTTAAAAGGAGCAAAGAGGAAAAAACTTACACAGAGATTCTAACCTACTCAGATGTGGATTACTAAAAGGATTAATCTACTCAGGTGTGAATTCAGAATGGGCTGTCCTTTGGAAAACGTCTACTGTGATTGGTAGATGGAAGAACTTAGGGGAGGTAACATAGGAGAAAACCCGCTATATAAGAAAAAGGACAGACTGTTGAGAAAATTCTCTTGAGAAGGAGCCTCTTGAGATATACAGGCTCTTGAGAGACAATCTCTAAGGAAGTCTTTCAAGGGAGGCTGACTCTGGCTGGAACTCCCTCTGGGGAGACTCTGTCCCCCTGAATCCTCGCTTGAACAGATCTTATGGTGAGTGATTAGGACTGACTGATCTTTTCTCTTAGGGAGTAGGCCTGGGTTGGCCAGGGCTGCCTGGGCCGGCCTATTCTTTTCTCATTTATTTCCTTTTTCTCTCTCTCTCTTTCTTTGATTCCCCATTGTATTATTAATTAAAAATCTCTATAAAACCCAGTTGACTTGGGTATATTCATAATTGGGAATATTTCCCTGGTGACCACCTTAAATATTTGATTTAAAACAAGAGACTGTGGTGAAAACATATTTCCTGTAGTCACAATTTACTCACCCACTCTTATATCTAGCACAATTTATATCTTCCACTATTTTACTCACTACAGTTTACAACCTCAACCATTTTAACTCTTACAGTTTATGGTGTCCCACTCTTTTAAATGCCACAATATGTAGAATATCTCCACATAGGAGTACCTGAGACCTATCTCAAGCATACAAGGACAAGGACTTGGATTGTTAGCTGCTTTGTGATATGTAGACTGGTAATTATTTCAATTAATCCATTTTTCCCCTTCCTTACAACTAACCCATTTTTTCAACTAATCCATTTTTCCTTTACTATCTCTTGGCAAATAATTCTATTTTAATCCAAATCTATGCAACAAAGGTATAAATATATACTTAACATTCTGTTGATGGACAATTCCTAATAGTGACAGATATCTAGGTTTCCTAGATTTCAGAAAAGTATATACAACTGAAATATACTCTATATTAATAAATCAAATTGATTTCCAGGAAGCACGATTTCTCATGCTATCCATGTGGACAAGATGTAGAAATATAGGCTAAATAATAGTCATTAGGGAAGGTATCTTCATCGAGCTCTTAGAACCATGTAAAAGGCACTGTGCTAAGCACTTTATAAATATTATCTCATGTGATCAACCCTGGAAGGTAGACACTGTTATCACCATTCTATGGTTAAGGAAAACAGAGACAGATAGAGGATAAGTGACTTTGCCCAAGGTCACATAGCTAGAAATGTCTCTGGCTGGCTTTAAACTTGTATCTATCTGATGCTAGATTCAGTGCTCTATTCACTGCACCATCTAGCTGCCATACTATAGTATCATAATATATTTTCTATTTACATGGGTGCATTTTGTCACTTCTTGAGGGCAGGGACTGTTTTATTTTTTCTTTGTGTTTCCAGTGTCTAGAACAGTGTCTTGCACATAGGAGCTTAATGAATATTTGCTTGCTAATTTCAAATACTACAAATTTATTAGTAGGAAATTTAATTTTCATTACAAGTTTTGCCACCAGAAAAACAATTCTATAAGTATACACAATTAAAAATGAAAATTAATCAGTTTCCAGTTTAAAAATAAGTTACTATTTAATATTTCATATTTATAGCTTTCCCACCCCAGAAATATTTACAGACGCTAATACTAGCCTGAGATAATTAAAGTACCACATATATACTTAGAGAAGCTACTTTGACAATAACACAAGTTCTATATTCCCACAAAATGAAAAAAAAAATCTTGTTTTTCACTCAGTCTGATCCATTAACAAAGTGAGGCAAATACAGATAAATGATCATATAGAAAATCAAAATGGAAATGATGAGCCATTCAGCTCTAGTTGCAAATCCTGCTTATTATTTCTTATAACACAATAGTATCCCATCACCATCATATACCACAATTTATTCAGCCATTCCCTAATTGAGGAACATCCCTTCAATTTCCAATTCTTTGCCACCACAAAAAGAGCAGTTATAAATATTTTTGTTCAAATAGGCCCTTTTCCCTTTGTAGCCAAGAGAAATGGTCAAAAAGCAGAGAAAGTATGAAAGGTAATGAAAATGGACCCAAGAGAAGCAGATGGAACAGTAATGAACCAGCAGGGGGAAAATTCCATGGAATTCCAAAGAAGATTTAAAAAGAGAAAAAACTATTGGCCAGAATGAGGTCTGGTCACTCTTCTCACTTCTCTGACTGACTCACCACACTCTGATCAGAGCTAGGGAGCAGAATTGGTTTTCCATAAACCTTTTGCTACCTGGCTGTTGCTGAAGAAGTGTTTCTACCTTTTTTGTTGAAGATCATCCTGAATCATCAGTTTACTCTTGAAAGACAATTTGATCTCCCATCAAATATAGCTATAGAAAAATAGGGGTAGGGTATCCCCAGTCCCTCTGTCCCACCTTTTCTCCTTTTATCTTTCTTCCCCCAGAAATAAATTAGCCATTTAGTATTCCAAAGACTGTCTCTGAAGTTTGTAGTAGGAGGGAAGATTCAAAGTTCAAACAGAAGAAAGTTGGGAGGGGTTGACTCACTCTTGGTCAAGTCCAGACTCCATTAAGCTTAGTGAGGAAAGAGAAAGTGGCTACACTTTAATCAACCCCCTCCAGCAGCTGGTTTCCTATTCCAAGCTCTTTGAGGCCCCCTCTTTCAATCCCACTATTATAATTTTGGCACCCTTATCAAGAAAACTTGAATCCACCCCAGGCTATTGAAAAAAGAATATAGAAGTATGTTGGGAAAGAAACAACAAGTAACAACATGATGCTTCAATTGCTATTTTGGGCATCTGTAATAACTGCAACATATTTATTTAAAAATCAAAGGGAGCAAGAACGGGAAAAGGAAGAATTAAAACAAAAGCTACACCATACTGAGGAATCTTTAAAGCAGAAAAGAATTGAAGAAATCAAGGATTTACATGCCATAAAAACACACTCTAGACCCTCTTAACAACAAAGAGGTCAAAGAAAAACAAGAAAGTGCTTTTTGTGCAACCGGGTTGGCCACATTGTAAAAGACTGTTACCTCAAGAAAAAATATGAGCAGGGTAGCAATAGAAGTACTAGGAATCGACTTCCAGGTAATCATGGCTGCAATCTAGACGCCACACGCTTCCTCTCCCCGGCACCGAACGAAATAGACTACATCAAAGGAGCATAAAATCACCTTTGGAGGAACAGAAGGACTCCCCAGCACCCCACAGAGGCAAAGGTATGTGAGGCTTGAACATTTCCACACTAAAATAAGAAGGAAAAGCTTGCACAGAAAAGTGAACTGAGCCGCCCTTCCCCCATCCCACCTCCCCCACTAAACCAGAGTGAGCTACCTGAGCGCTCACCAGGACAGCGAGTGAGTGGGGAGCGTCTCTGTCTGGGGGGGCACTCCAGGGTCCTTGGGATCTGGGGACTGCCAGGATAAGGCATCTCAGGGCGGTTTCACTGGAGAATCCAGCGCGGAGCTGTACTTGGGGCGGGCTGCGTGAACATCCCGGCGGGGCTGAGCACCAGGGGCGGATCACGCGCTGATTATCTGGGCGGAGCTGAACACCTGGGCAGTGTGGCTGTGATCAGGGACCCAGCACTCTAAGAAACCTCTGAGGCTGGGAAGAACTAGTCTGAAGCAACCTAAATTCACAGAAAAACCACCCATATAACCCAGATCCCAGACCAAAAAGGAAAGGGGAATAAAACCACCAAAGGGATGGCTCACATGGCCCAAAATCAAGCCTCCAGGAAGAAAGGGAAAAAAGTGTCTATTGAAAACTTTTATGGTGGAAGTACCCAAGGAAAAGAGGGGAATGAGGAGGAAATCCAAAAAAATTCAGAACACGCCTCCCAAAATGGAAACTATCAACAAGCTCTGGAAGATCTCAAACTGGAACTTATCCAAAAGATGGAAACCTGGAAAGAAAAATGGGAGAAAGAGATCAGCTGTCTAACAGATAAGAATGCTCAATTGGAAAAAGAACTCGAAGCATCCAATAGAAGGGCAGACAAGGCTAAAAAGCAAAACCAGTCCCTAACGACCAGAATTAAGCACCTCGAAGAAAGCGAGATGATAAAACAGCAAGAATCAATAAAGCAAACCCAAATAATTAATGAATTAGAAGAAAACATAAAATATCTCACTGAGAAGGTCACAGACCTGGAGAATAGAGGGAGATGAGAAAATCTCCGAATTATCGGTCTCCCAGAAAAACCAGAGGTAAACAACAAACTCGATATTATTCTACAGGAGATTATAAAAGAAAATTGCCCCCACGTTCTGGAGCAAGGGGGCAAAATAGAAATAGAAAGGATTCATAGAACACCTTCTATACTAAATCCCCAAAAGACAACCCCTAGGAATGTAATTGCCAAATTCAAGAGCTTCCAAGTAAAGGAGAAAATCCTACAAGAAGCCAAGAAGAAGAGCTTCAGATATAAGGGGGCTCCCATAAGGATCACACACGACTTAGCGGCTAACACACTAAGAGACCGCAAAGCATGGAACACGATATTTAGAAAGGCAAGAGAGCTGGGTCTCCAACCAAGAATCAACTACCCAGCAAAACTGACTATATACTTCCAGGGGAAAGTATGGGCATTCAACAAAATAGAAGATTTCCAAGCATTTGCTAAGAAAAGACCAGAGCTCTGTGCAAAGTTCAATATCCAAGCACAGAAAGCAAGAGAAACATGAAAAGGTAAATATTAAAGAAAGGGAAAAGGAGATAAATCTTATCTTTTTCTTTAAGTCAAACTCCCTTCTATAAGGACTACATTTACATCAAATTATATATATTAATATGTGGGGAAAATGTTTTGTGTAACTCTCATAAATTGTATCATCATAAGAGTAGTTAGAAGAAACATGCATAGGGAAAGATTGGGGCATTAAGAAGATTTGGGGAAAGTTGGGGCAAAGAAAGGAAAAGGGAGGGGGGAACCGCGATAATACTAAGATTAACTTCAAGAAATAGGGGGGAATCAATAGAATAATCTTTCCCATATAAAGATACACATGGGAAGGGGAGGGGAAGAACTCTCATATGAGAAGGAGAGGAAGAGAGCGTGAAGTGGAATTACTTAAACCTTACTCTCAGTGAAATCAAATCTGAGAGGGAAGAACATCTAGATCCAGTGGGATCCTGAATTCTATCTTATCCATTAGGGCAAGAAAGAAAGGAAAATCAAGGAGGGGGAGGGGGCAGGGAGTACAAAAAGGGAGGGAAGGAGAGGGGGGAGGGGAAGGGAGCATAAAAAGGGAGGGGCTAGAAAGGGAAGCATCTCAAGGGAGGGGACTAGGGGGACTGACCTAAAGTAAATCACTGGTTCAAAAGAAGAAAGCTAAAGAAGAAAGGTCAGAACTAGAGGAAGATATCAAAATGCCAGCGAATCCACAAATAACAATCATAACTTTGAACGTGAATGGGATGAACTCACCCATAAAACGTAGACAAATAGCAGATTGGATTAGAACCCAAAACCCTACCATATGTTGTCTTCAAGAAACACATATGAGACGGGTTGACACTCACAAGGTTAGAATTAAAGGTTGGAATAAGACCTTTTGAGCCTCAACCGATAGAAAGAAGGCAGGAGTTGCAATCATGATATCTGACAAAGCCAAAGTACAAATAGACCTGATCAAAAGGGACAGGGAAGGTAAATATATTCTGCTAAAAGGAAGTATAGACAATGAGGAAATATCACTAATCAACATGTATGCACCAAATGGTATAGCATCCAAATTTTTAATAGAGAAACTAGGAGAATTGAAGGAGGAAATAGACAGTAAAACCATATTAGTGGGAGACTTGAACCAACCACTATCAAATTTAGATAAATCAAACCAAAAAATAAACAAGAAAGAGGTAAAAGAGGTGAATGAAATCTTAGAAAAATTAGAGTTAATAGACATATGGAGAAAAATAAATAGGGACAAAAAAGAATACACCTTCTTTTCAGCACCACATGGCACATTCACAAAAATAGATCATACGCTAGGTCATAGAAACATGGCACTCAAATGCAGAAAAGCAGAAATATTAACTGCAGCCTTTTCAGATCACAAGGCAATTAAAATATTGATCGGCAAGGGTACATGGAGACCCAAATCAAAAATTAATTGGAAATTAAATAACATGATACTCCAAAATCGGATAGTTAGAGAAGAAATCATAGAAATAATTAACAATTTCGTTGAAGAAAATGACAACGGCGAAACATCCTTTCAAACCTTATGGGATGCAGCCAAGGCAGTACTTAGAGGAAAATTCATATCCCTGAGTGCATATATTAACAAATTAGGGAGGACAGAGACCAAGGAATTGGAAATGCAAATCAAAAAACTTGAGAATGAACAAATTAAAAACCCCCAGAAGAAAACCATACTAGAGATCCTAAAAATTAAGGGAGAAATTAATAAAATAGAAAGTGACAGAACTATTAAGCTAATAAACAAGACTAGAAGCTGGTACTTTGAAAAAACAGACAAAATAGACAAAGTACTGGTTAATTTAATTTAAAAAAGGAAAGAAGAAAGGCAAATTAATAGCATCAAGGATGAAAAGGGGGATCTCACCTCCAATGAAGAGGAAATTAAGGCAATCATTAAAAACTACTTTGCCCAACTATATGGCAATAAATATACCAACCTAGGTGATATGGATGAATATTTACAAAAACATAAATTGCCTAGACTAACAGAAGAAGAAATAGTTTTCTTAAATAATCCCATATCAGAAAAAGAAATCCAACAGGCCATCACAGAACTTCCTAAGAAAAAATCCCCAGGGCCTGATGGATTCACCAGCGAATTCTATCAAACATTCAGAGAACAGTTAATCCCAATACTATACAAACTATTTGACATAATAAGCAAAGAGGGAGTTCTACCAAACTCCTTTTATGACACAAGCATGGTACTGATTCCAAAACCAGGCAGGCCAAAAACAGAGAAAGAAAATTATAGACCAATCTCCCTAATGAATATAGATGCAAAAATCTTAAATAGGATACTAGCAAAAAGACTCCAGCAAGTGATTAGAAGGGTCATCCACCATGATCAAGTAGGATTCATACCAGGGATGCAGGGCTGGTTCAACATTAGGAAAACTATCCACATAATTGACCACATCAACAAGCAAACCAACAAGAACCACATGATTATCTCAGTAGATGCAGAAAAAGCATTTGATAAAATACAACACCCATTCCTACTAAAAACACTAGAAAGCATAGGAATAGAAGGGTCATTCCTAAAAATAATAAACAGTATATATCTAAAACCATCAACTAATATCATCTGCAATGGGGATAAACTAAATCCATTCCCATTAAGATCAGGAGTGAAACAAGGATGCCCATTATCACCTCTATTATTTGACATTGTACTAGAAACACTAGCAGTAGCAATTAGAGAAGAAAAAGAAATTGAAGGCATCAAAATAGGCAAGGAGGAGACCAAATTATCGCTCTTTGCAGATGACATGATGGTCTCCTTAAAGAATCCTAGAGATTCAACCAAAAAGCTAATCGAAATAATCAACAACTTTAGCAAAGTTGCAGGATACAAAATAAACCTACATAAGTCATCAGCATTTCTATATAATTCCAACACAGCTCAGCAGCAAGAACTAGAAAGAGAAATCCCATTCAAAATTACCCTAGACAAAATAAAATACTTAGGAATCTATCTCCTGAGACAAACACAGGATCTATATGAACACAACTACAAAACACTTTCCACACAACTAAAACTAGACCTGAACAATTGGAAGAACATTAACTGCTCATGGGTAGGACGAGCCAATATAATAAAAATGACCATCCTACCCAAACTCATCTATCTATTTAGTGCCATACCCATGGAACTTCCAAAAATTTTTTTTACTGATTTAGAAAAAACCATAACAAAGTTCATTTGGAAGAACAAAAGATCAAGGATATCCAGGGAAATAATGAAAAAAAATACAAAGGAAGGGGGTCTTGCAGTCCCAGATCTCAGACTATATTACAAAGCAGCGGTCATCAAAACAATTTGGTACTGGCTAAGAGACAGAAAGGAGGATCAGTGGAGTAGACTGGGGGCAAGCAACCTCAGCAAGACAGTATATGACAAACCCAAAGATCCCAGCTTTTGGGACAAAAATCCACTATTTCATAAAAACTGCTGGGAAAATTGGAGGACAGTGTGGGAAAGATTAGGCTTAGATCAACACCTCACACCCTACACCAAGATAAATTCAAAATGGATGAATGACTTGAACATAAAGAAGGAAACTATAAGAAAATTAGGCGAACACAGAATAGCATACATGCCAGACCTTTGGGAAGGGAAAGACTTCAAAACCAAGCAAGAATTAGAAAGAGTTACAAAATGCAAAATAAATAATCTGGATTACATCAAATTAAAAAGGTTTTGTACAAACAAAACCAATGTAACCAAAATCAGAAGGGTAGCAACAAATTGGGAAACAATCTTCATAAAAACCTCTGACAAAGGTTTAATTACTCAAATTTATAAAGAACTAAATCAATTGTACAAAAAATCAAGCCATTCTCCAATTGACAAATGGGCAAGGGACATGAACAGGCAATTCTCAGCCAAAGAAATCAAAACTATTAATAAGCACATGAAAAAGTGCTCTACATCTCTTATAATCAGAGAGATGCAAATCAAAACAACTCTGAGGTATCACCTCACACCTAGCAGATTGACTAACATGACAGCTATGCAAAGTAATGAATGCTGGAGGGGATGTGGCAAAGTGGGGACATTAATTCATTGCTGGTGGAGTTGTGAATTGATCCAACCATTCTGGAGGGCAATTTGGAACTATGTCCAAAGGGCGATAAAAGACTGTCTGCCCTTTGATCCAGCAATAGCACTGCTGGGCTTGTACCCCAAAGAGATAATGGACAAAAAGACTTGTACAAGAATATTCATAGCTGCGCTCTTTGTGGTGGCCAAAAATTGGAAAATGAGGGGATGCCCTTCAATTGAGGAATGGCTGAACAAATTGTGGTATATGTTGGTGATGGAATACTATTGTGCTAAAAGGAATAATAAAGTGGAGGAGTTCCATGGAGACTGGAACAACCTCCAGGAAGTGATGCAGAGCGAAAGGAGCAGAACCAGGAAAACATTATACACAGAGACTGATACATTGTGGTACAATCGAAGGTGATGGACTTCTCCATTAGTA
This sequence comes from Monodelphis domestica, assembly GCF_027887165.1. Classification (NCBI taxonomy): domain Eukaryota; kingdom Metazoa; phylum Chordata; class Mammalia; order Didelphimorphia; family Didelphidae; genus Monodelphis; species Monodelphis domestica. Next base: position 80,149,122 of record NC_077227.1, on the reverse strand, counting down.
TCAATGCAATTTCCCTGAACAATCTGCAGGGATCTAAAAAAAAAATACTACCCACAAGCAGAGGATAAACTGTGGGAGTAAAAACACCGATAAAAAGCAACTGCTTGACTACAGGGTTGGAGGAGATAAGACTGAGGAGAGACTCTAAATGAACACTATAATGCAAATTCCAACAACAGGGAAATGGGTTCGAGTCAAGAACACATGTGATAACCAGTGGAATCATGCGTCGGCTATGGGAGAGGGAAAGGCGGGGGGGGGGGGGAAGGGGAGGGGAGGAAAAGAAAACGATCTTTGTTTCCAGTGAATAATGTATGAAAATGACCAAATAAAATAATGTTTAAAAAAAAATGAAATCTCAAAAAAAAAAAGAAGAAGTACTAGGAATCAAGGAAAACTTACTACAGGTCCAATAAAAATATTTGCTGTTCTCATTGCACCCTGAAAAATTCAGAAACACCAGTTCTTAAAAGTATGCAGGCAGCTATTCAATCTGGAGCTAAACCATGGTACTCTGATGTGGTAATTAAAGACAAATATTCAGCATGAGCGCCAGGACCCTAAATTATTAGTATAAAAAGATTGGGCATGGGAGAAAAGATTGGAAGAGTCTAAAAAGTAATAAAGGACTAAAAGGATTGAAATCTAAAAACAAAAAGGGAAAAGAGATTGCATGAGTGGTGCCTGAAAATGAATGTATAGGTTCTGTGAGAATTTCCTATGAAGAACCAAAACAAAGCATGAGTAAAAAGCAGAGACAAGTTAAGGAGATAGAATTGGAGATCAGAAACAAAGAAGCAGAGATGAGATAAGATGGGAGCATAGTAACTAGTCAAGAGAAAACCAAAGAACAAATTAAAACATATCTGGAAAATCTCTTTGAGTGCAGATTGGGTTTAGGGATTGATCAGAGAAGAAAGAATCATAAAAAACTTATATCAACAATATAATAAATTGACAAAAACAACAAGGAAACAAAATTTCAATTCCTTAAAAGTAGACAATTATGTAATTGTGCAGACAGATGTTACTACTGCAAATGTATCTATAAAGCCTAAATACAATATAAATACGTTCATAGATATGAACAAATACCCACTTGGACTGATTAAAAGTGCAAAAAGCTGTTTGGTACAGACTCCTGTAAAAAAAAGACCTAGCCTGAATACTGAAGATATGATTTTTCACCCTGTACATTATAACATGGAAAATTCAAATCTAAATGATTATGTATCTTAAAATGGAGTTGAAATTGATGATCAAATTCAAGATATTGGAAATATAATAACTTATATTTGAAAATATAAATGGAATTCAGGACACAGCAAGTGCCATGATGGCTCAGGCTTCAAAAAGCTTCAATGGAGCCAAGGTTCTGAATGCAGGGGGGAGGTCTGACCATGTCAGAGAAAAAGAATAGGCAGATAGCTATGGTTTAGATTCAGGTTCCAAGACAGAGAAAAACATTACAGACATAAGTGTCAATGAAGATCAGCCAGGAAATGAATTAAACCAAGAAATTTTAATTGGTACAACCATACAGTTAGCAGATGATGAAAGTGCAGTGCAGATTAACAACATGACAATGGGTTCATTGACATCTGAAAAACCTAAACCATATGTATGGATTAAGGTAGGAAAAAAGCAATACAAAGCTCTCGTTGATACTGGTGCTTCAAAGTCAGTCCTAAAGACATTCCCAGGAGATACCCCATTAGAGGGTATGGTTTCAGTGGCAGGAGCTACTGGGGAAATATAACAGGCCCAAGAGCTCAAAAGCACAATGATTAAACTAGGTCCTCTCACCATTGACCATATTTTCCTCCTAATTCCTAGATGTCTGGATGCATTTTTTTTTATGTAAAATCAGGGCAACCCTGCAATGTGAACAGTCTGGAAATATATATTTACCTCTCCCCAAACATTCATTAAAGCATTATCCATTATTATATCTGGAACAATTAGAGGAAAAACCTGAACAACTACATGCATTGATATCAATGTATGAAATTCCTGTTGACATACCACAAAGAGTTTTTGCTAAACATAAGAATGATGTGGGTAGAATTAAATCTGCAGCATTGGTTAAAATAGAAGTCAAGGATGGTGTACCTCCTAAGATACCTCAATACAAGCTTAGTAAGGAAGCTATTCAAGGCATAACTGCAATCATCAACAGTTTACTGGAGCAAGACATTTTAAAACCAACAGTGTCTGAATTTAATAGTCCAATTTTAGCTATTAATAAAAACAAACCAAATGCAGATGACTCTTTTGCCTGGAGATTTGTGGAGGATCTTAGGGCAGTGAACAATTTTATCAAGAAAACTCATACCATTACACCTTTACCAAATGATATTACACAAATACCACCCAATGCCCAGTGGTATAACATGATTGATCTGAGCAATACATACTTCACAATACCATTGCACCCTGACTCCCAAAACATTTTTTTTTCTTGTGGGGACAAAATAAGCTCTGATGGACTAGGCTTGTACAGGGCTGTTGTGAATCAGCCTCTATCTTCTGTCAATTGCTTCAGAGAGACCTAGCAACTATCAGATTCAAGCACAACAAGTTGGTGCACTATGTTGAGGACTTACTTCTAATGTCTCCAGATCCAAAGACATGCTTAGAAGACTCAAAAAGACTACTGATTGATCTTTATAAGAGAAGACACGAGGTCTCTATGAAGATTTAATGGGTACTCCCAAAAGTAAAATATTTAGGATTTATCCTGGAAGAGGGCACCAGGAAAATCTCAAGCAAGAGAATAGCATATATACAGAAACTAGGCATTCTTAGGACAAAAGAAACAACTCAGAGAATCCTAGGGGTTGCTGATTTCTTATGACAGTATATCATAGGGTATTCCCATATTTCCAAGTGCCTGACTTACTTGGGAAAGAATGAGATAAAAGTGCCATTGCAATTAACTAAAGAACATCTCCATCCTTTGTCAAAATTAAAACAAGCTATTCTCATGGCTCCAGATTTAGGGATACCAAACTACAAGAAGGAGTTCCACTTGCATGTTCACGAAGCTCAGGGCATAACTTCAGGGGTATTGGCACAATATGTTGGGTTAAATTTGAGACCTATAGCATTCTACAGTATGAACCTTGATATGGTAGCACAGAGAATGGTACATTGCCTGAGGAGCATTGTTGCAACAGCTCTCATGGTAAAGAAAGCAAATGACGTACTGGGATGCAAGCTGAATGTATATTCTGCGCACCAAATCAAAAACTGTTAAGGTTACAGAATATGCATGCATTCACATCTGACAGGCTGTCTCAATATGAGACCATTTTGCTGGAGAATGACAAAATAACCATTCATAGGTGTGTACCTTTATATCCAGCTACTCTGATTCCAGATTTGCCATTGGGTGGAGAACCACTACATGACTGTAACCAAGTGGTGAAAATGATGTATAAGCCTAGGGAATATCCTAAAGATATATCCCTTAGTGACCCAGATAAGGAGTTATACACTGATGGATCCTCATACATCTATATAGGACACAGGGTCACAGGTGCAGCAATGGTGAATAATGCATCACATATTTTGACTTCCTCCTTTGATTCTTCCTTTTTTCTTATCACTCTTACCTTCCTCTCCAACTCCAGTCTGACTGCTTTTCCATCTCTGAGCCAATTCCAATGAGTATAAGATTTAAATATTACCTGTTGCCAACCTCTTCCTCCCTTCCATTGTATTGGTCTTCTACTCCCCTCCCCCATGATGTATTTACCCCCATTTAATCTCTTTTCCCATTTCTCTTATTATCCTCTTTTTTTATCCCTAGTTTTTTTTTTTACATATCCTATATAGTTTATCATTCTAACCTCTAGGTATACTTTTTCTAGCTACCCCAATGATAATAACAATTTTAAGAGTTATCATTATCACCTTTTCACATAGGAATACAAATTATTTGAACTTACTGGGTCCCTTAAATTTTTTCCCCTTTCTTAAATACCTTTTGGTGATTCTCTTGAGTTCTGTATTTGAGCATCATATTTTCTGTTTAAGTCTGGTCTTTTCTTCAGGAATGCTTGGAAATCTTCTATTTAATTAAATGACCATACTTTCCCTGAAAGAATATAGTCAATTTTGCTAGGCAGTTAATTCTTAATTGTAGACCCAGTTCTCTTGCTTTCCAGAATATCATATTCCATGCCTTCTGGTCCTTCAGTGTGGATGAAGCCAGGTCCTGTGCAATCCTAACTGTGGCTGCATGATATTTGAATTGTTTCCTTTTAGCAACATGTAATATCTTTTCCTCGGTGTAGAAGTTTTTGAACTTGGCTATAATATTCCTGGGCATTGTCAATTGGGGATTTAATGCAGGAGGTGATCTATGGATTCTTTCAATCTCTATTTTACCCTCTTGTTCAAGATTATTAGGGTAGTTTTCTTGGATAATTTCTTGTAGAACAATATCCAGACATTTTCTTTGGTCATGATTTTCAGGTAGTCCAGTAATTCTTAAATTTTCTCTCCTGGATCTATTTTCCACCTCTGTCATTTTATCAATGAGATATTTCACATTATCCTCATTTTTTTTTCATTCTTTTGATTGTGTTTTCTAGATTCTTGCTTCCTTGTGAAGCCATTCACTTCTAATTGTTCCCTTCTAATTTTTAGAGACTGAATTTCATCCCTGACTTTTTGATCCTCTTTTTCCTTGTGATCCAATTTTCTTTGTAGGTCATTGTTTTTATCTTTTACTTTCTTCATCTTGCTTTTTGAGTTGGTCAAATATGGCTTTTAGGACACTGTTTTCTTATTCTAGTTCATGTGCCTCTGTTTCCAAATGACCTTTTTTGCTTTCCAAGTTTTTTTACCCAATTCTCTTCCACCTCTCTTCTTTTGTTTTTTGTTGTTGTTGTTTTTGTTTGTTTTTATTGGTTTTTTTTTAGTTCTTCCAGAGCCCTGAGTCCAATTTGCTGGAGTTTCTGAGTTTTTGCTTGCTGTTCCTTGGACCTTCTCTGTTCCATTTGTTCTTTGTTCATTGCCTGAATAGAAGCTGTTGATTGTAATTTCTTCTTTCTTTTTTCTGTTGTTTACTCGTATTTTTCCTTCTTTCCTCCTCCTTGTTGGCTGTATTCTCAGCTTTCTGTTTATTTTCTTAAATATGTGAATTTGGACTTTTCTGCCCTGAAGGGGCTTCTTCTATGTTCTGTGGAATAACTGGAGTAGACTGATGGAGCTGACCTGTTGTATTAATGTGCTCTGAGGCCAGATCTTTCTCAACTGCCAGCAGAGATTGATGGTGAAAGTGAATGTGTGGAGGCTGAAAGTAATTATGCTGAGTCCTCCTCTCTACTCCTTTCTCTCAGCTGCCTCTCTACCAGCTGCCCTGTCAAAGCCCTGAGCGTCCCATGGTGATACCAAGGTATTCCATTGTAATTGCAGCCTTTGCCCTTGGTTCCCAGTCAGCCAGACTCCTACCAAGATTCACAGCATAGTAGGTGGGGGAGGGGTATTGCATCTTTCCCTTATACCCAAGAATTTGGCTTTATCTGTGTATCTTTCAAGCAGGAATCAAGCAGGAGAGACCTGTGGCTCTGTCTTATTGCTGTTTGGCTTTCTATCTATTTTGTACACTTGGTCTTCTGGTTGTTTACTAGCTCTTTGAGATTGAGTTTTCCTACCCTCTATAGGCTTCTTCTCTGCACTATGGATAAATTGGATTGTCAGTTGAACAGATCTGTAGAGTTGAACATGCCCTGAGGCCAAAACTTCCAGAGGCAGAGGCCTAAGATGGAGGTGTGGTGGCTAAAGGGCTGCAACTAGCCTGCCCTCTTCTCTACTCCTCTCCTCCAAATGCCTCCTTGCCAACTGTGGTCAGAGTCCTGAGCCTCACATAGCAAGATAGCAAGCTAGAGCCCTCACCCTGAGATCCCACCAGCTGCCCAAGTCTCAGAACAGTAGGCGAGGGAGGGACCATGGGACCTTCTTTCCTTTCCTTAAACCCAAGGATTCAACCCTCTCTGTACCTTTTAAGTTGAATCAAGCTGGAGAGTTCCCCAGCTCTGTCCTGTTGTTGGATTTGGTTTTATGTGCCTCTCAAAATGCTTTTTTTTTAAAATTGACACAGAAGGTTTTTCACAGAGGAATCAACGCTTGCTGCTTCTAAGCCTCCATCTTGACTCTGCCTCTCAATACATACATTCTTAACCAATGTTTTTGTCATAAGGATAGCAACAGTTTATTTACATGGTGCTTTAGTTTACAAAATGTTTTCTTTAAATCGAGGTAGTACAAATGTGTCCCTCCTGCCATCTCCATGGAAATTAATCTTCAGTGAAGCATGAGCAAGAGCTGGTATAGAGGTGAATGGCCTGGACTGAGTTACAAGGACTGTAGCATTACCATCCCTACCATCAAAATGCTCCAGTTATGCTAGAACTTAAGGGAGAAGGACTCAGCACACAGCCTGAAAATTTACTGAGTTTAATGATATAAAACCAAAGGCTAGAGTAGGGGCATATCCTAGCTTGTAATATAGCCATCTGGTTTATTCTGAGCCTCATTTCAGGACATGTCCCAATACCTCTGGGGTCCACCTAGGATTGCCAGCTGAGGTGGGCCGTTATCATCTAGTACAGACACAAACTAAATACAAACATAGCAAGGGGAATAATAACAACTCAGTTTACAGAACAGTTTAAGGATTAC